>NW_026623655.1:95896-116585 GCF_030028575.1 Malurus melanocephalus | reverse complement strand
CTTGTATAATGACATTCTGTCCAAACTTAACAAACCATTCAGGAAATCTCTTTCCATTCTGATGATTAATGTTATATCAAATGAGGGTAGGAATAGTATAGGACTYGTTGTAACAGATCCTAAAATTCTTTCAAGTCTGACAAACGCAGGGATCCAAAAATATTCCTTTCTCCTTCTGGCTATAAAAATAATTCCTCTTCCTGAAATAAAATCTCCCCGGAATTATGGCGCTCTCTACTCCCTTAGTGTGTTTTATCTTGAGGAGACAGATTCTATTTCTCTGCCACGGAACCAGAATCTGATGTCACCAACTTCAGCCGGGTATCCGTCACGCAGCTCATGGTACAGCAAAGAAATTCATCACCCAACACATTTGTAGTGCACCAGGCAGGGCTTTGAACCAGGTGACCTCCCAAGGTCCCTTCCAACTGAATTTATTCTGTGATTCTATTGTCTTCATCTGTTTCTTCAACTGTGCACATAATTGAGGGGTTTTTGAAAGATACCAGCCCTCAACCTCCTTTCTTGGCCTTCCTGAGAGCCAGGAGGATAATGTGTCTATTCACGCTGCAATCCTGATGAGTTATTAAAAATGCCTTGTGGTCCTTCTTATATCCTGCCTTGAATCAGGAATCTGCCTTCAAAATTTGCTTTGAGAAGGAACGAGATTTTTCTTTCTGCCTCTTAAGTCATTGCTGAYGTCGCCAGCTGTGTAACAGCATTTTCAGATGGGCTGGGGAGAAAGGAAACCCAGTTTTMATATAAAGGAGATCTGATAAGGAAAAAATGGTGGTTGTGGGGAAAGTTTTGTGGAAAAGATGCGGTTTTCACGTGAAAAGAGGCAATTATGATCAAACTCAGTATTGGAACACATTTCATGGTGTGAAAGYGGTGCTTTGGTATGATCGTGATGGAAGGGGAGGTGAAAGGGAAGATGAGAATGATGCAGAGTATGAACTTTAAAGAGTGATTCAGGATGCCTGTGTCTGCTCTTTGATAGATTTTTTTTTTTTTTGTCTGTAACTGACAGCCAAAAGAAAAGCAAAAAGAAAAAAAAAGAGAGAGAAATTGCAAGGGAGTTATTTTGGTTGGTTTCTTCTTGTAACAAAGCTGAAAACCAGTAGGAGTTTTTCTATTAATTTCTGCGAKAGGAGAACGACGTCCTAGAGGACTCCTACAGGCACGTTTTTAAACATTTGCGTTGAATGGCAAAAACAGGATCTAAAACTCCACAAATAGTAACTGTCGACTCAGAAGAAGGGATATATCCTAGCGAGACATCTTGTACCATGTGTGAATCTGCCTATTTCTGGCGATTTTGTCATCGCACCCAGACAAATGGTGGTAATAGCCAAATGTAAGAATAATGACTAATGCAAAATCTAAAGTGAGCATCCTCTGGGTTTTCCATATGGCTATAAACAGGATTAGATTCCTTCCAGAAATCTCCAAACTAATTTAAATTTTCCTTGAGCTGTAGCAGCATAAAAAACATTGATTATTTTAGTGTACGATAAAATCTGCTGAAAGGCTATGTAAAGAAGCAAAGAATCATATTTCTTTATTTATTAATCTTTTATTTTAGTACCCTAATCCAGGTAATATAATCAGACGAAATTAATAAAAGTAACGCAGACTTTTGATAAAAAAGTTATCTAAATATATAGTAAATTTAAAAAAAAATATTCACGTATGAGTACACAGTATAGTAACAAAACACAAATTTGGTGATATCTTTACAAAATTTGAACTAGTTATGCAAGGGTCGGACAATGTGAAGGAACCCTTTTAAGAAGAGTTAATTTTTTTTATTCAGAACAACATAATTTTACCAGTTTTTAAATTTAATTACATGAAGCTTTTTCAACATCTATAGAGCTATGCAAAGAGCACCTTCTTCATGTCCATTCATTTCATCTCTACGTTTACATGTTGGTACTTTTGAAAGACAAAATTTTTAAGTAACATGTCAAATGTGGATGGTAAATTACAAGGTTTGTCAGCAGAAAACATTAAATTTGTTTTTGAATGGCTCCGAGCTGTTTTATTGTAAGATGATGTCAGACAAATAAAAGGAAAGTTCAAAGGGAGATCTCTCCTTTTAAGAGCTAAAGAAGAGTGAATGTCTTAGTAAATCTTAAAAGATCTGTGTAAGTCTCTGATGCTTCTTGAGCCATTCTAGGGAACCCCGAAGGATGCAGCATTTTCTCTGCTTCCAAGGGCATTCCTCACAGCTGCTAACCACACAGGTTGCGTGATATTTGGACAATGTGAAATTATTCTGATAGTTTTTATCAGAGACACTGAGATTATAGGTATAGAAAAGATATGTGGGGTGGTTTGGGGGTGAGAGGAGACCCTGCCACCTTTCATCTCCTGATCATTGTACATAAATTGAGATTTTCTGGCTTGGCCATGACATTATTGAGCTATCTTTGCTGCTGCTGTGCTAACAGTATGAGATTAAAACAAAAAGGTATCGGAACATATTGCCATGTAAACCTGTCCCACCTGCACATCAGTCAAAAAATGAACTGGTGAGGCAGGAGGTAGAGGATCTGTGTCCTGACCATTCTCACTGAGAAACAATGTCCCCTGAAGTTTAGTTAATGCAAATTTCCTCTCCTCAGCCCCAGTTCAGGAAGGAAGCACTGTGTCTGAGGCATAGTGGGGCTATTTATAAAAACATCTCAAATTTTTRTATTGTTAGAAGGGCTATTAAGACTTCTAGGAAGAATGTAACCTGTTTGATACCAGCTGCTGTGTTGCTTTGTTCAGTTATTTCACACAAAGCAGTCTGAAATGTAAGTTACTGTCATTTTTGTGTCCCATGGAAATTTCCTTACATAAAGAAATGGAAGAGAGAGAGCATTTTGATATGTAAAAGTTAATGTCTAAAATCTAGGACTTTTTTAGACAGAAGGAAATTAAATAATTAATGACATCGATTCATACACACCACCATTCCCTTTTTGTAATCAAACCTCCCTTTTAAATCCCGTTTTATAGCATTATGGAAGCAATATATTTGCTGSATAAATGGTTATAAAGTTTACAGCTATTTAAGTTCAATCTTGACACTCTGAGCAAGCCAATCAAGATACAGTCCAAGGTATTACTGTCTCTATTGGGCTAAATAAAACCTGTAGAATTAGGTAAATGAAATCAGAGAAAATCTGAAACCATTTTTCTCTCCTTATTGCAGTATCTGCCTACTTTAGGAGTTCAGAAATTTTGCTATACCATGTCAGTATTCTTTCAGCAGAAAGTTTTGAGCATTCTGGTATATTGAAAACAATACTTCAGACTCCAATTTGTTCTCAGGTAAGAAGATTAATTTATATGCTGATTAATTTTCTGGCTTGGTTGTTTTCCTCTGCCTTTGCCATATGTATGACTTGTTAGTAATCAATTTTTCTTTAACCTCTGCACACCAATTCTGATGGTACATGAATTCATTTGTTTGCTTTATGACCTTCATTTGTAACTCTGATATCTATATTCTGCCACGGAACTTGAACCTTAAAAGCACCTGAACTATTCTAATTTTTTTGCTGTATTATGAGTACTGAGCACTTAGCAGAACAAGGCAATTAGGAAATAAATATCCCTGTTTAAACTGTTCCACTAAATTGTCATTAAACAGGGCTTATTTTTTAAACAAAAGTCTACATATTCATGGAGGCATCAGTCCGTTTACTTGGAGCAGAAATTAATTTAGTGGCCCAGTCATATGGATCTCTCTGTAAGGATTTTTTTCATTTTGCAAGAAACATACTGTTTCTTATATGGCAGGAAGATGAAAATATCAAACCACTGAGAGCATCATGGTTCCCYTCTCTCCCATTAGTTTCCTGCAGTGAATCTAAATTAAAATATCTAACGTTGATGTTAGATTTGATCGACTGGGAAAGGAAACAAGTAAAAAGAAGGAAAGACCTGAGTGAACTGACATTGCCCATCAAAATGAAAGAACTCCAAACTTCTCTATCCTGCTTATCCTCCAAACACGTGCTTGTTTGGTAAGGCAGGTCATGCCCCTAGGTGTGGAATTCTGTTATAAAAATCTGGGAATCCCCTTGCTGAGGGACAGAGGGAAAGGAAAACTTATGGGATTACATCGCATTCCAGAAATTAAAGTCTGACTTGGTTTTCCCATTTCTACATTCTGGGAAGTTCCTAAGAATTTCTGAAGATCAGTGACCACACTCATCATGGCTTTCTTGTGCCTGTTGAGTCGCTGTGGGAAATATTTCATGGGGAAGCACGTAAATATTTGCCTGGCTGTGCCTTTATTTTTGGAGAGGGTTGCAAATGACACATGAATGTATCAGGATKACGCTGTGGCAGCAGAGGCATGGAAGAGATTATTAATATTTTCAAWTTTWWAARAAAATTAATGAATSCAGCAGTRGTAAAARCTCYAMSATYATGCCAGTGGACTAGAGTAGAGTAGGACATACCTCACACAGGCATTTTAAGAGTGACAGAAGTGTGGCAGAGAAATTTTTGTGGCATGATTTATAACATGAAGAGCGACATATAAGATAAACACTCATTTACTCCTAAATTTGAAGGGATATTTTGTACTCTTATCTTTCCTTCTTGGCACCACATATTTTTCAAAATAGCCAAGAATATTGACAAAGGTGAGATATTTAATAAAGGAGAATTGTATGTGTTGTACATGGCATTGTGTCATTTTTATATAAATTTATTTTAAACACCAAAAGAAAAAAGTAATTTAATCAAATTAGTATGTGCGCTTGCAAAGTTATGTAGAAAGAAATGTAAATGGCAAAGTGGCAAGTAATGAATGCATGTAAGTATGTTTAAAGATTATAAATGCCCACAAGTTGTGTCTCATCCACTGGATCCAGAAACTATAAAAAACCTACATGTATTCTGATCATAAAATCTTTATAATTATAAAGGTTACTTTTGAAATCTTGGAATGTAAATTGAGCTTCAGTATAATGCAATACAACCTTTGCTCAAATCCAATCAGATCCAAGAACTTGGAAAATCATTAATGAAGTGGTGGTCCGACCTTTCTCATGGCCAGTTGTAGATTTAGCCATAGAATCACATATTTTGTTTTACAAGGTATGAAGATTTAACCAAGAGAAGCACCATGAATTCCTTAGATATTTTTAAATATATGTTCTTTTTAACAATTACATGACAACCTTCAGTGATAAAAAGTGTCTCAGTTGGGTTTCACTGGCCTGTTTAAAATTTTGCATCTTATTTTATTCTAAATTTGTCCACAATTGACTTCATGCCATTGGTTCACAACAATGGGGAGGTGGGGCAGAARAAAATTACAACACTACCACCTCTCTCTGTGTGCATGACTTTCTCTGATACTGTAACCATTGCACAACCTTTTGGGCTCTAAAATAAATGGCTTTAACTCTGAATTTTATGCGGCTCCTAATTTTCTAGACTTAAGACTATTTTTGTAGCTTCCTTCTGAACCCTTTCTAGTTTGTCAGAAACCTTTCTGAATCACAGAGAAATGAATCAGTAGAAGCCTCACTAATGCCAGATGTTGCCATTAAATCATTTCCTACTCCTACTTGATGTTTCCTGGGTTTTGCATCCGAGGTCCAAGTTAGCACATTTAGAGGACTGCAGTAATAGTGGGTTTATTTCAGTTAAATTCCTTGCACTTTTCTTGAACTTATTGTTACTCTTTTTCCCTTTTGCCATTTAGATTGGGAATAGGAATAAACCATTCAAATACAATATTATGTTAAGTTACATGGGAGAGCCCTTAGCACATGTTTATTTTCCTGTTCACACAAAAGGGTTTTCTACATACCCTTAAACTTYATGCTTCTATATTTTTCTGAATACATAAGGTTGGATTTTGAGGTCAACTGATTAACATTTTTATCCTACCATTTGCGTTGTGGTATGGCACTAAGTTATGAATACAAGAAAATTAAATATTAATTGCAGTGATTTTTTTTACCTTGCCCCCAAAATATTCATCTGRATCTTATAACACACTTTTTGAATTTCCTGCATTTAAAACCTTATCCTTATTTAACATTCTTAAATGTTGAAAGCTTTAGTTGTCTGGTAAAACTTTCATGAAGAAGCAGCGAGCAGCATTTTTCTCTGCAGCAGACAGGATGTGACATTTCTTCATTTAAAATTCTCCTCATGTGCTGTCAGGCAGGCTCACACATCACATTATTCAGCATGACCTAAGCGAAATTCTCTATAGTATTTCTCAAACCTAGGGTTAGGGTTAGGGAGASGGTTAGGGTTAGTAGGGTTAGGGTAAGCTGAAAATTATTCTGCAACTGATAACAAATCAGTATGTGCAGTTTTGTTTAATGCAAAATAAGCTAAACACAATGCTCCTCAAATTAAGGATTTGTAATAGTCCTACTATTAAGGATTTGTAATAATCCTATACAAATTAAGGATTTGTAATACACCTACTTCAAACATCCCAACACACACATAGCACAAATTGAGCAGACTATTTTGTAATAACGTATTGCTTTCCCCATACACTTTAGATAAATGGAAACAATTATTCTGCTCTTYGCTGCAAAAACAAATTAAAGGCCAATCAACATTCTGTTTCTGTTTTATCTGTCAGAATATCCAAGGTTCCTTTGATTTTCAACCTGTTGACAAATGAGAAACATGGCTTTTCATTTTGCTTACTTGTTTGCTCTTGAAAAAGAGTGTGGGGATGAATTATATTAGCAGCAGAAAAGCCTTTCCCRCCAGGCTTCAATTTAATAAAGAGGCAATTATTTTATAACACATGCATRTGAATGTAAATGTTGTATTCCATAAATGTAGATTATATCATCCAACAGAAAGCTGGTTGAGACTGAGTGTTCTTACGACATTTTTTGTTTCAGTCAGTTTTTCCTGATCTGTTATGCATCTCTTTTCTTTTGGATGATAGGGGATACTCAGAGTTTTGTACCCTTTTGAAAAATAATATTATTAAGGCAACATTTATGGCAACCCTAAATTTTCTCTACTTTTTCCTGAAAGTTCACTCTTTTAGCTCCTGATAAAGAAAACATTTCAGGCACTCAAGAATTTATAGAATGAGTAGGTGCTTTTCATTTGGGGAGCTGTCATAAATTTGATGGTCAAAAAACCTGYGTGATACAATGAAATATATTTTGATGGTAAAATTGGCTTAGAGGCTTTAATTGTATACTATTGAAGCCCTGCTTCAGGTATCTAAACAGAGAGAATTGTTTGAAAACACTAAAGAAAAGGTTTCACAGCTTTTTATTTCCATGGAAACTGTGTCTGATGTTGTATTTTTCATTTGCCTTGACTTTAATTRCACCATGCTTCTCTCCCTTTTTCTTCCTGGTGAATGATCATGTGTAAAGTGCACAACAACTTATTATGCAATTCATACTATATATTAAACATCAGAAAATAAGTACAAATATTCTTTGTGTTTAAAGGATTAGTGATGAGTTAACTGTGGTAGTTGTGTAGTTGCAGCAGCACAGAAAACACCAGCTCTATTATTTTTCTTCCATTTAAATAAAACCTCTCTTTGGAAGTGGAGGATGTGATACTTGACCAGTGTTTCAACAAAACAACAGCAAAAAAAAAGAGCTGGGGACACTAAAAATGACATCAATATAGTTAGACACATGTGATTTATGAAGAAATGTATTCTGGGGTGGGAATTCCCCAGAATTTTTGAGGTTGGATGTCAAGTTGTGAAAGATCCATAGGGATAAAAAGGGGAAAGCAAGTGTGACTCCGATGGTTGTATATGTTATATATATTATAATAGAGAGATTTAAGTAGTTGGTGGGTGAGACCAGAAGGAAGAGAGTGGGTTAGGCAATGAAATGCTGCCTAGGGCTGTATCTAGATGAAGAAGTGGGAGAAGTGACCTCTGAAATAGCCAGATAATTGTCAATAAGACAGAGAAATGATCTTTTGATAGGTTATAATTATCAACCTAAAAAAAGTGAATCCAAGATGAGACTGATTTCTCTACGAGATCTCCAGTTAATTGTGAAGTTAATGACAGTGCAGATCTCRAGCTGAAATGCCTTCTTGTTAAAAGGAAAAATATTGAAGAGTATCCTTGAGMAAAAAAAGAAATAAAGAGAGAAAAGGGAAAAACAAGTTGGTTGCCTATAGGTAAAGAATCCTAAAGTCTTTTGCAAGACTGCTCTGACCTTTTGTCCCTCAAAAAACGCTAGTGTATCATGGAGGAGAGCAATTGCTGGATGAGTTGGAGAAAGTTTCCAATCCTGAAGTGTTTCTGGATAATGAATCCRATGCTGTGTGTATGTTTTATTAAGAATCGAGACATGTCTAGCTCAGACATTTGAGCCAAGAACACAAACAAAAACWCCCTGCATTCCCAGGGCACGGTGACTAATACTTCCAGTGAGATCTCAGCATTCCCTTTATAGATCAGGTGTTAATGTACACTGACATTCCAACTTGCAGCACTGAAAATTAATATCAATATGGTGGGCTAAATAAAGTATAGCTCCGGAGCAGCAAATACTTTTGGGATAAAGGACAAGGATTTAAAAACCTTTCTGCTCATGTTGAGTCAAAGTCTTTGATGCTAAAAATAAGGGTTTAAAAGCCTTCACAAGATTGCAGATTGTTTATCCCTCTATAGATATGCTCAACTGAAATGGATCATGCTGGAATAGCTGAATTACAAAAATGATCCCATAAAACTAGGTGGTGGACTGCAAGCTTTATGCTTCATTACAATATTTTTTCTTATTTTCTTTTCTTTGTCTCGTGCAGTGTCTCTTAAACATCGATGATATCCTACTTCTCCAGGATTCTGAAGAGTACTTGATGGCATCATCTCTAAGTCTTCAATGTCTTCARCCTCTCTTCCCACTCCTCTGGARTGGATGGATGGCAGRATGGGGACTGGGAGAGCAAAGCCCCTCCTGCTGTAAGAGAAGAGGGTCATGACCACCCAAAGAACCTGAATAAGCACGAATTTATGGGATCAGTGAGATACACCCCAGAATCCTAAAGGAAATGGCTGTGCAATTGCAAAGCCACCCTCCAAAATATCCAAAAAGTTATGGGGAAGCTCCACACAGAAATTTTTTTTGGTTGGTTCTGGTTTTAGATTGATTGTTTTTAGATTTTAGTCTGCTTTTTCTCTGTGTGCTTTAACCATCTATAAGAAGTAGACTAAACCTTGCCAACAAATCTTGRTATGTTTTCACTTTTATAYTAAACCTGCTTTTTGTGAGATTTTGGAGTTGTTTCTTTAAACAACCTTAAAGCATTCAYTTGCAACACAGCCCATGTCTGGATATTTTTTGGTGGAGATGTATTTTTTTTTTTTTACAATACTTTTTGACTCCATAACCCCAAACATTTTAGGCAAAATGTGCAGGGARGTGTAAAGAAATTTCATATACAAACTAGTGTATAGTAGTTTTGTATAGTACAAACTAGTGTAGTGTAGTTTTGTATACTACACACCATAAACACTCCCTCCTTTGTCAAGTTTCATGGTTTCCATAAAAAATGAAATGAAGAATGACTGAATTATGGCAGGTGTGTGGTGACTGATGGTGGTTGGTGAGAAGCAGAATTTGKCAGGTTTTTTGATTTCTCATCTGCCTAGATTTGAAGATGTGAGTACACAAGTGAGACAAATTGATCTTCCATTGCAACAACTTTTTTTTTTTTTCCCACTGATGCTGGCATTTTGGGGGAAAGGTGTTAATGTAGCTAAAAAAACCTGTAGTGGAGCMCTTTTACACCCACAATATGGCAATTGTCAGGTTTATTAATGTGGGAAAACAATTGCATTTTAGTGGACGTCAAAAATGCTGTGACAAAATTGAACTTTATTTACACCAGCTGCTTATATTGCCTTTCTGAATTTTTTTTTTTTTCAGCACACCCCCAAAACCCACAGATTTTGCCATTCAATTCTGAATCCATTTCACCTCTGGTTGGTTTCTGTTGTCTTTGAACCTTTGAAGGTGCCCTTATGAACATCCTCCAGTATACGGTGATTAACTACCAGATTTGTCTTTATTTTTCACTCTTCTCCACTTCTGAGTTTGTTTTTTTTTTCATAATCTTCTTTTTCTCTTAGTGTGTTTTGAGCTACCTGTATTTTTTTTTCCAACAGGCATCAAAAATAAATCTCGTAAACCTRGTTCTGATTTCAGTGCCAGCAGCTTAAATCTGTTTGTGCCAGTTAAAGGTGATAGACTTCCTTCTTCTCTTACTTTTGCCAACTTTAGGGAAGAAATGCCTGTTTATCCCATTTTTCTCTCTTACCTGGATATAAATTTAAAAGAACTACACTGAGGGAAATGCGGTTTTTAACAAAGTTTGAGAAAAACTAAAGRTTTCCATGCATATGTGCTCTTCCTTTATAAATAGGTGATAGAAGGAGAGGCTGCTGTGATATTTGAACCAAAGTGTTGTGTTCTGACTGATCCAAACCACCATCTGTACTGGCAAAATATCTTAATTTTTAATCAAGGTAGAAAAAAACCCCCACAATCTCCTATTAAGAAAAGTATTAATTGTAGTCAACAAAATCTGATGATTTTCTAGATGCTTTATTAGTTACCTAATTCTAACAAATCAAGATGTAGCGACTTTCCTTGTGGATTTTTTTCCATTTAGATGTTTGTTTCTTACAAAGTGTTTTATTAAAGGGGCAGTTTGGCACAAAAATGTAAAATAGTTTTAAATACACCTTACCCAGGTGAATTTTTACGTATTTCCTTCTTCATTTTTGTTTCAAGGAAGTGATTTGGATTTTTTATGTTTGGAGCCAGATTATTTGTGAGTACCTTGGACTTAATAATAAATTAAAAGAAACTTACATGTCTCTATTTGTTAACATACTTGCAATTTGCAAAGTCGTGCTAGGTTCTCATGTCACGCAATAAAAAATTTCTTTTTTTTTTTGTTTTTTATCCTCAGCTGAATGTCCTCTAACCATCTTAGCATTCACTGTCCCATCCCATGGAAAGGAGAAAATGTTAACTAATGTGTGTAGAGCCCACATGTTCTTATTTTAATTCTTGCAGGAATTCACATAATAGCAAAGCCATGTACTCGTCAAGGCTCACAAGGATGTATAAAGTGATTTTTGTGTTGCTGGTTGTCACTGGAGCCTGTGCTGTGGAATTATTGTTGGGGTTATGTCAGGACTTGCATTACACTGTGTTTCTATGGACATTATCTTCCTTTTTGCCAACAAAAAATCAGCTGATCCAGTGTTTATTTTTGTGGGATTCTGTTTGGAGAGGAGCTGCAGATTTCAGCAATTCAGCAATTTAAGGTTTCTTTCTTCTCTTCAATTAAAGATCTGTTTTAAATGGCATTGTTTTTGTTCCCGTAATAACTCTCACTGCCAAAATACTTCCCCCAGCCTTGCAGACAATGATTTAATGCTCCTTAATATTGACAAGTTTGTGTTGTGATGCTTTATCCAGCTGCCATTCATTTTTAGAACATGATCAGCATTTTTCTATGCTTTAATAATAATAATAATAATAATGCAGTCTGCACCTTTAAAACATGCTTGCATCTGCCTACTTATATCAGTCTAAAGTAGTGTTTCAAGGAATTTTAAAGATGATGTGCTTCATATTCTCTCCACCACTCTGTCCCATGGGAGCATCTTGGGATGCTGAACAAAAGTCAGGTTTTGCAGCTTTGCAGTGGGAAAGCCTTGGGGGTGAACACACTGTTGGGCTGTCCCAAAGAAATGCTCTCCTAACTGCTGAACTCGAATTCTGGATTTCCTGTCACTGCTCAGATGACCAGGTGAGTGTCTCAAAAATTACCTGTGGGTGCCAACACACAGCTGAAATGGAATGTAAGTAAATTTAAAATATACGGCATGTGAAAAATTTGAAAAGTAAGGACAGTAACTGATACAAGACCTTGTACTTGAGTGGACAATAATGCTTGGTATATTTTTGATGTTGGAATATTTTTTGATWTATTCCCAGAGAGCCTATCTGCTGAAACTATTAGCACCTTAACGCATTTACAGTTCACCAAGCATCCCAGAAAGGCAAAGGCCAACAAGGAAATGATAAAACGCAGCTTTTCTTTCCCCCAAAGCCAGCATCTTCTCTGGATATGTCACAGTGCCATCTAGTGAGCCTGGCCCTGACAGGGAACAAAAATTCACCAATTTCCTTCCATTCCTGCCCAATTCACTATTCCTCAATTTGGAATATTCACTACTGCTGTTTCTTGTCTTCTCCAGTTGCTATCTTTCTTACTTGTCCATGAGCGTTAGATATGTTTTTTTTAGGTTTCTAATATAAGGTGGGGATTTGTAATATTTTAAAGAGGGTTTTGGCTCTTTGTCTTTAAAGTGTGGGTTGGTTTTGCTTACCTTGGTCAGTTTTGAACATATTTATTTATATATTTATTTTTAAAGTGCAGGGAAGTGTAGTTTGGTCAATAGGCACTGTTTCCCCAAAAGTTAAGCAAATGTGGACTTTAAACAAGAACCTCTTTTTGAAGTAATGTTYCTTCCCTCATTCAAACTGAGAGAAAACAAAATGACTTGAGTGAGATGAGTGGTGGGTAAAAATGCCATGATTGCATACAGTAGATAATAAGAAAACTTTAAAGGAAAAAGGTAAGGTCAATGCACAGAAACATAAAATCACCAGCAGGTTTGTCACAGGGCAGAACAGCTGTCACAAAGAAGATGTCCCACATATGTGATGGATTCCCTCAAAAATGCAGCCATTATTAGACAAAGAGGTAGAAGAAGTGTTGAAAAGGGTTTGCTGTGATACCACGAACAACTGAATGATCATTTTGAAGTTTTCAGTTTGTCTCCAAATACATTGGATATTTTCTGAAATCAGAGGGCTGCAGCAAAGATCAGTACTGATCATGAAAGCTGATTTTAAATTTTCTCAGTGGATAGCTGGAAAACATCCTGGGAAACCCAAAAGACTTTGGACAGGCTGTTTTTCATTCTGTGTTCTCTCAMACTCTGTTACCTGTCAGTGCTGGGATCAGATGAGCAAATGCACACAGGTGGAATTCTAAATTTATCCTAGCAATGTGTATTTACTCAAAAGTCTCTATATTTCAGGAGTATTTTGGTTTCTTGATGTGTATTTGTAACCAGAAAACATTTCATCAGTTAATGGATCAGTTACTTTTACACTAAACTGAAGTTCTAAAAAAAGTAGTGCCCAGCTTGTGAAAAATATGGACATAAGAAAATCAGATATTTTCTGATGCTTCATGGCATTCCTTTTTTTAAAATGAAAGTGGCAAAAATAGAGGAACAGCTGTGTTATTCTTGAGATTGCCACTTAAACCTGRGGAAGCTTGAAACAATAATTTAAAGATGTTTTCATGTAGTGACTGCTAATGAGGGACACAATCGAAGAGTTATAAAGGTCCTGCTTATATAGCTGTACTGAAATTGAACTAACTAGGAGAATTTTATATTACTTGACACTACTGATAACTGTTCAGAAGTTTATGTGTCAAATTTCACAGCAGAGAAACCTTTTCCTAATGATTAAACCCAGCCAAGTGGTATTTAAGAGCCAGCTATGAASTACCAGGCTGCAGAAGTAAGACTGYGRCCCCCTGAAGTTTTCAAATGTTTTTCTTACTTTTTTTTTCCATGGTGCAATTTCATTGATTTTTTCCACCATGCTTTAGAAAATATCTAATTGAATTTTAAATCTAGATAATATTTTACTGCAGTACAGGCCCTGCTAGTTTAGGTGGCTTCTTGTCCAATATCACTGGTGAGGATTTCTTGGAGTCACCTCATTTGATATTTGGAACAAAGCATTGGAGAAAATCTTTAATAAAATAGCATAGACATACTGTTCAACTAATTTCAACTTGTCTCAGAATTAAGGGGATTTATCTCAAAAAGCCTGGGATGAATGAGTGCTTTTCCACTTAGCTCCAGGCATTCTTTTCCTATCTTTAAGTACAGCAGAGCTGTAAAAACATCTTAAATTGCTGTTTATTCTGCGTGGTCTGAAGAGTAAAAAAGGACATTCACCAACTCCTGGACCTATCTGACAGCTTTCAGCTCCTAATGTTTATTGACTGCTCTGTTCTACCAGCTCTRCCCCTTTCAGGTGTGATTTTTCAGATTAGCCCAAGGATTTGATGGAGTGTAATTCCATTTTCATGGCAGATGCTCCATGGGTTGGTAGGAGCTGGGTGGTTCACAGGGAGGGAATGAGGGCTGCACTCTTGAGTGAATCTGTCAAAGAAATGTCTCACATATCCTGAATTCTACCCTAAGGAACAAGTGAGGGATTTCCATCATCCACTTACCTGAGCATATATTCAAGGGTTGAAAAAAACCAGAGATAACTGTCTCTTCTCCAGGGCTATTTGTATATAATAACAGTGCTATTAAAATGGTTYTTATCCTCACCAGACAGACCAACCCTCAGTGGAACCTAGGATCATTAAAATAATTTTTTAATCAAGACATTTTTACTAACTAAGGTATTTATCTGGTTGTGGTGCAAACAGCAGAYGTGTTACTGCTTTGCTGGAGAAGAGTAAAATTCATTTCTGTAGCATCAGATTTTTTTAATAAAATGCATCCTCTGGTGATATGACCTTAGTGCAGTACCAGAGACAGAAAACTAGCAGGGCAGCTAAGTCTTCAAAACTATTATAACATTTTGTGTGGTTTTTTTTCTGATTTTTTTTCTCTTATTTTTCCTTAATTTTTGTTCCACTGTTGGCAAAAATCTGGTGATAATTATGCCACAATTACCCAGCCATGAACAGAAGTCAGAAAGAGCTGAAAACAATGGTACCACCAGCACTTTATTTACATTCTTTGCCTACACTGGGAAGTTCTGTGSATGACTGGTGTGAATTTCAAAGGAAATTTCAGGTTTCTCTAGCAARTTCAAGTTTAAGTGCAAATGTAAAYATGYTGAGAGCAATAAAATTGTGTTGGACTTCATTTCCTGTAAATGAGTTGTGTGGTCTGGCACTTAATCMCTTCCAAAACTTCAGGAATTAAATCACTTAGGGTTGTAGGAGCATTTCTCCCTTGGTGGATTACTTGATGAAAACATATTAAACTTTCAGGTCCATCTGAAAGACACTCTAGGTAACCTCTTAAGTTGCTTTAATAGACTGGATTTATATAATATCTTAGTTTATTCAAATATTTTATAGATAAGCAAAGAGGTAGTTACATGAATTTTCTAATACTGCATGTAGCATGTGTCCTCCTGTTGAATTAAAATTAATTAATTACTATACTCAGTCCTTTTTTAAATGAACTCTGCTCCTTCTATGCCTGAGTGCTGGAAGATAATGCAATAATTACTCTAATTTTCTTTTGGAAATTCTCAAGTGCTTAGATTTCAAAAGCAAAGGTTGTCACCTTTGAACTTATATGCATGCAACTAAAAATAGTGAATATCAAATAGTCTGTCACTGTATTAATCTTTAATTTGTCATCCTTTGAAGTCAAGGGAATAGAAAATACTTATTCTATTTTAAAGGCAAAGAAGAAAAATGTTGAGCTCTTTTGAGATTACGAGTTCTTTGAGACATTTTAATTGTTAGTTTTTAAAAATTGGACAAATGGAAATGAAATTAGATGAATGTGCATGTTCAAAGGCAAAGCTGAGCAATGAAATTTTTGTTACAAAAAAAAAAAAACCCACAACCAAGTGGACTCTGTTAAAAAGAGAGAGTGTGTCAGAGTCAGATGCTGTCTTTGGTGATTTGAATGCCCCATACTCACTATTAGATTCAAGGAAATTTATGTTTGAAATAAATTCCACTGTGGCTTTGGTTTGCCTGGCAACCATGTTATTTTAGAGTGACCTTGTGGCCGTTCATTCCTTAATGTTCTGTACTAGGCCTGGTTTTTGCTGTCTGTGATCAGCCTTTTATGCACTGCAATGGCACTCCCTAGATTTAATTTGAAATAAATAAGAGGGAGTTTAGGCTGTGAATCACTCACTTACTGTATTTGAGAATATATTTATTTTATGTGCTTACAGCTACTGTTCATGCTGAACTCCTTGAAGGTGTAAACTCCATTTCTAAGCATAAAGGGAAATGTCATGGAGCTTCAGGTTTTATTTCTCTTATTGTCATGATGTTTTATTTGAAATATTCTGTAAATTGTGCACTTTACAGTTTATTTTTGGTTCTGCTTTCCAATTTGCAAAGTATTTCACATTTTGATGAATCATTTGTAGAGTTCTTACAGCATGGCGTAATGAAAGAAGTTACATTAGTAACATCAATGTTTGAATTTAAAATTTTTACAGGGTACACTGTGTCTTGACTCTTTAAATATCTAAAACTAATTTTCTGATTATGACTTTTGGTCCTTGATAGCCTTTCAAAATCTTTTTTTCTCTGTGTGRTATTGTTTTAAGTGACATGCTCTGTGTTTGTGAGAGAGGGAATATCAGAGTGTTAGTGTTTTCCCATCACAAAATAATTGAAGTTATTTTTATAAGGCTTTATTTGAATAGTTAAAGCTTTTTCTGTTTGTTCCACATGCTCRTGGGAAAGCATATTTAAATATTAACAAGAGAAACACACAACTCAATGGTAAGGGGGGAATTTGTGAGCATGAATGATCAGAATAGCTTACAGTTAGAAAAACATCTCTATCATGCAGCTAAGAATGGCTGAGAACCAAAAAAATACCTCAAAATTTATCCGAGTTTAACAGCCAATGTACCATTTATGAAAAGTCATAGGTAATGGAAAGGCTGAAGGAATCATAGGAGGTACATATATACATATTATAATATTATATATGTATAAATATAATAGTTTTGTGATATTCAACCAGGAAATAGGCTGTTAGATATAATTGATAGGCTGACCTTTCTCCTTTCCCGACCTCAGTTCACATCTCACTGCACTTGTAATTGAAGTCAGTTTTATAAAATCRATACTATTTGGGTTTTACACGAGATAAATTAGGAAATCCATTATACAAAAGGGCAAGAATTGGTGACTTATGTATGGGAGTTCTCAGGGAAGTGTTGTGGTTTAGCACAAAAATGCAACCCCACCAAAAGCAGYGTTGTGATGGGTTGCATAATTTGATTTTTGTTCCCTCTCCCACCTGAATTTCTGTTTTGCCTCCCCGAAGAATCTGAAGGCTGAAGCCAATGAAACCTGTCCTGACAGCTGCTTGTAAAGGAATCTGGGCCACACTTGGCATCTGAAATATGAAAGGGTCCCCTTGGTTTCCCTTGTCACTGCAGGATGTCTGTGAAGGAGCTGAAATCCTCCAAATCCCTGGATGGCTCCGCTTGTAGGGCCATTTATGGAACCGAAAACTACTCCTGTCATTCMACATTTTCTGGGCCGTGAAGTTTTCCAGCTGTGTGAAGGAGCTAATCCAACTCCCTGCCTTGCTCCAGGACCCCCTGAGGCTAGATTAGCTGTTGGGTATGAAATGTTGGGTGGATTCCTCTGTGATCTGCTGCGCTCGGAGCGCGTCAGAGCCGCAGCGGTGTTTGTCCTGCACCTCATCCTCTCTCTGCTGGCATTCCCTTCCTACAACAGACAAAACGCAGCAGATTTTGGACATCTGGAACCTCTCCAGTCCAAGAAATCAGCAGCTGAGCAGGCTCATGTTCTCCTTGATGTCTTTAAAGATGCATGGTGAGTCTGGTGTGAGTAGTCTGTGGATGAAAGGGATTTTGTTCTTGGGAGGCTTTAATTTCCTACCCCCTCTTGCCATTATTATTTCCATTATAATTTATCATCACTATTATTATTATCAATTATTATTATTAATGCTATTATTATCACTATTATTATCATTATTATTACTTTATTTTCTGTATTTAGGTCACGTGCCTATGCTTAGTTCTCTCTATCAAAATAAAGAAACATTCTTTTCTAGTAATGCATGATATACGTTTCTCTGTTTTAAATAAATATAAGCCAAACAAAATTCTAAAGGGCTGAATAAATGAATTCCAAATAATGYGTCTTGACTCTAAAAAATTAACAAYTTTCAGATCTCCCTGGAAACAGGATTAGTTAGGATTTATTTAATTATGAGTTCCAGTAGCATGCATTTCTTCTTCATCCTTCAGTTTCAGATGGATAATTATTAGGGTTAGCCAGTCACCCCTATCAACCTCATATTTGTTTCTTTGTGACAGGAATCTAGTGGAATCTCTGAAGAATATCTGAAATTTCTTGTGTTTGTGCAAGCAGAAGATGRTGACAGTTTTAAAACTTGAAATAATTATTCTGCTTGCCACAAGACAGGAAACAACWGCATAAATTTGCATTCTTTGGTAGGTAACATTGTGTTTCATTCTAAATATGTTGGAGAAATAAGATTTTTTTTAAACACTGTAAGATTTTTAATATTTTAATGTATAATTTGTATTTCAATTATAATTTATTTATAATTTATATTTTAATATTACAATGGGATTTTTTTTTTGCATAGGATTCTCAACAGTGGTAAAATAAGTGTTTTACAGAATGGGTGCCCAAACACAACTTTGTCCTCATGCACACATTATGTGAAACAGATGATGAGTGGACATTTTAGAGGTGCAGATTTAGTGGAAAGGAACAAAAACCAATAGGGTAAAGCTGTATGATTATTCCCAATTATTTTAGGGTACTGTTTAATTTTAATCAAAATAAAAAAAGAATTTTCTTGGTGACAGTGTGAAGCCTGTTGACTTTTGGGTACATTCTTTTAAGATGAATTTCCACAGTTTCAAGAATCCATCGATTCCACGGGGGAAAGTTCTCTCCCATGACCATTTTACCAAAGCAGCTGAGCTTCTGTTCATTCTGCTGGTAAAAAACCATAAGACAGTTATCTATTGAAACAGGATGCTAACTAAGTCAGGATCCTGAGCCATCTTAATTTTTTTTTTTTTTTTNTTAATTTTTTTTTTTTTTTTTTTTGCACATTAAAATTACTATTGATTCTGAGTCACAGCGATGTGACTCATCCAGGAAGTTGGAAATGTCCCCAAGATGTTGCTGCATCAGAGGCTCATCTTGAAATCTGTATTAGGGCTGCTTGGTTTTCTGGGGGGGACAGTGGGGTGGGATGGGTACGTGATGGGGGCAGTGGTTTTGCTTTTATTTTTTTTACCTTTTTTTTATTAACACGCAGAGAGGGGACAACTGAAACACCAATATTTACTAGAGATCATTGTTTTTTTCTTCAGCTATTTAAACACTTCAGCTGGCATTTCAGTTAATAAACGAGATGTTCTCTGGTGCGATGCTGTGGTTACTAATGCTCACTTCCTTGTTCCACACTAGAGAGTCTTGGGTAATTCCTGCTGGGAATAATTAAGAATAGTTCTCTGAAAAATTAGCTCAATATTCATCACTGGCAAAAAAAGCAAATAGAATATTAGTTATTATTAGCAGAGGAATTTGAAGCAAATCAGGAAGTTAATTTGTGCTGCTGGATAAATTTATTTGTAAAGTTGTGTCATTTCGTAAACTGAAATTTTCAACACTTTGTGCAGTTTTTCTTGGTTAATTTAAGAAAAGAATCTAGTGAAACTAGAAAGTCCTTGATAGATCAAAAACATGGAATATCTTTCATATGGATTGTGATGTGAATTATAATGAATTACAATTTTTGCAGCTTGGAGAGGAGGTAAGAGAGAAAATAGAAGGATGCACAAATATGCAAATGGATATAATGAACAAAAATTTTTGCTTATAATATTTATAATTAATGGAAAAAACTAATTTTTGCATGATTTATACTTGCAAAACCCATTACTACAGGGTGCTGTAGAGAAAAAAATATACAATGGGATTAACCAAAATTGTGGACTATGTTTTCTGAATTACCTACTAAACCTGGTGGTCCAGRCACCACTTCCAACCTCCTGTAAGATTCTAAATTCTTAAAGCAAAACACAGAGGTAATTATTGGGGGCACACTAAGATTTTCAGTTCCTTCCTCCAAAGCACATTGCACTAAGGCAGGCCTAGACTTAGTAGATTTGTTCATATATCCTGACGAGAAGATGATATAATGTTCCAAATATTTTGGATTTACGGTATTTGGCAAAGTTCATGTGCTTCAGAGACTTCCATGCCTGGTTCAAAAAAACTGGACATAGATGCAGGAAAAAGGTATTTCGGGATGTATCTATTTCAGTGTTATTTTATAAAATAGTTAATGCTTTTCTACAATATTTTTCCCTTCCACCTTTTTTTCTTTTAAATAAGATGTTACTTCATCTTTCTGAATTTTTGCAAGCATTCAGGTAAAACGCTACATCAACACAAAGGGAATAAACAATATGTCAGCCTCTCTATTTCCATTCTCACCGTTCATGTTTATTTTATTAGGGACATCTATGATTTGTTGATAGCACTTGAACATTTCATTTCTTGAGGGAAGCATMGTTTTAGAGCTAGAAGCCTCTAGAGCCTGCAAGCAGGCGGCGGAAGTGAGTGGGCTGATATTGAGAAAAGMACTGTTGATTGACACCATAGATTGGTTTAGAGTATATTAACTTATCTCACACTTTAAAGAGTCAAAATTAACTCAGGGACACGTTTAGAATCCTAACACCTCAACAGATGGAAAGCTCCCTTCCTTCCTCCTTCTCTAAAATCACCTGGCAAGGAGTGAGCCAAGGTGGTTTGGAGAATTTTAGTTCATCCCGCA
>NW_026623655.1:90741-95752 GCF_030028575.1 Malurus melanocephalus | reverse complement strand
AAGCCGTGAGTAGAGTTTATTTTAATTGCCGTGCGTACAGTATGTCATGGTCTAGTGCGTCAAGCGCTGCTATTTTGTGTCTGCGCTCCGTTCCAACTTTAGACGGACACACATCATAACTGTAAACACCTGCCCCGCGTCATTAAGGGGAGCAAAAATATCCCGTGGTGGGAGGATCATAAGCTGTGTTTGAGGCAGTTTGTGTGTGATCTCTGACAAGAACATGCCGTGCTACATCTTTTCTCTCTCGTCCTTTGGATGAGAAATACGCAATTCTGTCTGCGTCCCCGGCCCCGGTGTTTTGCGCGCACATGCGCTCGTAGTAATTTGAAATAATTTTTACGATTGTCGTGCTTTTAATAGGGGGGAAAAAAAAAATCTAAATTTAAAATGCGACGAAWTTAGCTCGAGGCCTTGATATATACGGAAAGTTTGGAGGTCATTTACAATAGCTGCGTGGCTGCCATATGTTTAAGGAAGATTAATTAAAGGAGAAAAAGCTGGAGTAGTTCTGCTTTCATTTAAAAATAAAAAAAAAGATGAGGTTAGTGCTTAAAAAAAGGATAGAAGTTTTCACACAGAGATCCAAACATGAGTAACTTGCAAGCAGTCCTATCATCTGTCAAACCAACTACCACATCAAATTCATAAATAGCAGTGTGTARAAAGGAAACCAGGGAAGCCAGATTCTGCTTTAAAGCCACAGAGAAATGGGAGCTTTTTAATAAAAGCTGGGCAGTCCTGGTTGATATAATTTAAAATCTTCACATGCTTTGGGTTAAATTTTTGTTTTATATTAATTTCCAGAGCAACTGCCTATCTATTGCAAACAGATAAACAGGAAAAGCTCCTGACTCCTTTTGGTTTTAGGAGAATGRGAGCTCATGTCATATACTGTGATGCAGGAACTTAAGTTCCTTGGCTTGCCTCTGGTCCATGCTTCTTTCTCCTTAAAACTCAAAGAAATGCTCAATTTTGGATTATATTACCATCACAGCTAGTGCACCAGGAAAAGAGCTGTTTGTGGAGGAATAATCCAGACACTTCTGGCCCTTTTCATATCAAACTGTTGAACTACTGAAGATAAAAGTTAACATCAATAAGAAAACTGACCCAATATGAAATCCATCATTTCGATTTTTGTGTTTTTCAGTTGTATGCAGCGCTGATGGGCATAAATCCAACTCATCCTGGAGTTTCTATTAGAGTTGCTCATCAGCTTTTGAGTGATCTTGGTCGTGTGGCTCTTTGTTTCTGGCCCACACCTTTTCCTACTTTTGGTGCTGGAAAAGCCACAGCCCCTACTGTTTTCTATAAAACAACACCGAACCTTTAAGACAAAATGACAGATTCTGGAAGCAGTGTGTGGGCAGAGCAGATGTGATAACAGGGATACACAGATCCTCAGCATCTCTGTCTCCCACTTTCTCCTTTCCATGGGATGGGCAGTGGCGCTTTTTGGAAATCTCACCCACAAAGTAATTGTTTCCCAAAAAAGCAGGGAATGCAGTGGTGAATATTTTCATTTCCCAGATTACACAGCTCATGTAATCTRAATGTTAAATGCCTTTGTGATGTGRTCAGTGTCTTGAACTTGCTGTGAATAGTATGGGAATAATTTCAAAGGTAGTAATCTCTCCTTAATCTGCTCTATTACTGTTAGCAGGCAGCTCTTGGAATTTTGCCATTGATTATATTAACTCTAGCATTGAATATAATTTTTTTTTTGGCAGAGATTTCTTGGTACCCACCCAAGAAAAAGATAGCTTTGGGTAAGGTGTAGGCTTTTCTGGGTTTATTTTGCTTTTAAGCCTTTCTGTGTATGTGTGCATGTACGCCTAGAAGTTCTATATAGGAGTTTATACATATTAATATATAATTAAATTATATATTATATACACTAGATATATGTATAGTATATAAATATATAATGGCATTATTAATAATTAATAATTTTGATGATATTGATACGTAATGAAACCAAGTTAAAAAACTTGCACCTGAAGTATAACACTGGCAGATGGTCTGTAAGGAAGCAGGACCCATGAGATGCTTTATTCCAGCCCTGTCACCTCTCTGGCTGGACAATATTTCCTGTCCAGAAAGCTGACACCTGCCCTTCTGACCTGAGTGTTACTGATACATTCAAACTCTGCAGTGAAGGTGAGTTTCTTGCAGGTATTTCAGCTGTTCTGGGGCATCTGAAGCAACTGATCTGTTTCCATGAAAACAGCTTGTAAGGTATCCATTTTTCTCCAGAATTATCCCCTGAATATTAATGCTGCCATCTCCAATTGCAATTGCACTTACAGCTAAAGTGAAGATGCTGCTAAATCCTGTATTTATTTACAGATGAACCAGCTGAACGTGGCACACGAGYTAAAACTGAGACCTGTCACAAATGAACATGCACTTCTGCTTTCCCTGAAAAAAAAAAAAAGGAAGCCTTAATTGAAATGTGTGAGTTGATAATCCTGCCAGTTACATTTGCTTTTCATAAATAAAGTTCTCTGAGAGAGGACAATGGAGTCAGTCTCATGCATGTCTAGGAAATGAACACAGACAATTGAGAAAATTCACTGGTAACCAAATCTGCTCATAATGACTCTCTAGCTGTCTGTCATGAGGTTATGCATTTGTGTATTTAGAATCATGATACTGGCATATTACTTTCATAGGTCACATGTGAGAGTTGATTGTTCTTAAATGATAATTCCTCCAGAGGGAGGAGGAGCCCTATAAAACAGGTAGGCCCTCTAAGTCTCAAAAAATATAAAAGAAGATCAAATCTKATGGTCCAGGGGTCCATTTGACATAGACAGCAGCTGATTTTTCAGGGAATAGTGCATAAGTATCATTCAATAGGAAATTATTTTGAGTGGATTCACACAAGAAAAATCCTTGTACTTTGCAAAAGAACCTGAAGATTTTCTGAGACCTTTTCAAATCTATCCATAAATATCCAAAGGGTTTTTTTTGGCCATTGTGTCAAAAGATGCCCAGAGGCTGATACATAGCAGCAACTTTCAGAATATTCTTAACTTGAAATTATTTTGATGGATCTGTGTTGTGGTGGTTTGGGTTTTTTTGGGTGGTTTTCTTAAACGAGACTGCTTTTATGGAGAAAGAATTATTTTCTCGCTTTTTCTTGCTCTGTTTTACCTTTTTTATAATATTGCTTTGTTCTCCAGATCCTAAACACAGCTGAGACACTGCTCTGGGGCCTAAGCTCCCTCAGTTCTTGTTGGAGCTAATAGGAGGTGAGAGCACTCACATTTTGATAGAGCCTGGCTTTGCTAAATGTTCTTTGCTCAGCCCCCATTCACTTTGTATTGTGAGTCACACTCTTAGGAGAATTCTTATAACACCTTTGGTTCCCACCCCAAATCCCCTTTCCAGGCCAGCAGTTAAAAATTCGAAGATCAATAAATTTTGGCTTCTGCTCYAGCCACYAAATCCATAAAGCCMAAAAAATTTGGAAGGCAGCTCTAGGGACATATTCCCTTTTCTAGGTATCTCATCTTAATTTTCCCTTGAGGATTAAAAGCATGGAAGTCCTATCAAAATGTGTTTCTTTTCTTGCTTTTGTGYACTGTTAAAAGTCTTCTTGGGGGCACGAAGACCTGAGAAATGGAGGTGTGTKCCACGTTTGATTTAGTTTGTGTTTTGTGTCTTAGAGGATGTGAGGATGATTTTATTCATATTTCATAATATTTTTATTACTAATACTCTTCTGCATTAAAAAAATTGAATACTATATGTATATGAAAAAAAAATCCCACCAAAAAGGACCATTACAATAAGTGGATTTTCCAATGCCAGGAAGAAACCTAAAATAGGGTGGGAAATTTCACCAGATTGAAGCTGAAGAAAAGCAGCCCCAAGCCATTATTGCACTTATTTTAAGTGKAAGATTCTWTTGYTGTGCCCATTCTCAGGTTGTTTTCYTYCTTTGCCCAAGAATTTACTCTTCACTTATGATAACACTACTGAGAAGTGTCCCTTGCTTTGCAAAGTGTTTTATATCAGTCATGAAAGTTAGCAAAGCTTTGTCAGTATTTGGTGAAAGTGGTTTGGTTTTTGGTTGGGAGCCCAAATAATTATTTTTTTTCTTGGTTCTGTCTTCCTAGTTGTGTTAGAAGAGACCTGGGGAATGTTCTGAGTTGCAGAGTGAAGTAAATATTCTACACTGATTATTCTGCAGGAATCCAAATCTGGTGTGTGACAGTCACCCTCACCTAAGGTTGTCTCATGGAGCTTAATTTTAAGGAAACTTGAAAAATCTGTTATTAGTAGTAGTTTTTTAAACTCTTTTTAAAGAAATTTTATTTTCCTCTGTGAATGCAAGTTTTTTGATATTATCAGAGAAGTGAAGCTCAGCATAATTCCTTTTACACCTCGTTTTAAATATTAATTTCCTACTGGTGGTTTGTAGTACTAAGCAGAGAGCATTATAGACAGCATTTTTTTTCCCCTCTCACATATATTTTGATTGTTATTTACAACAGGTGAGAACTTTGTCTTTTTAATGAAGTGAATGACATTTATTAACAACCCCATGACCAGTTCAAAATAAATCAGCAAATCTGAACCAAATTAAAATAATTAATCTACAGAGATGGTTGTCTTCTTTGAATCATCTAATGCCATCTACCTCAGATTGGTGTTTGAGGAGCCATTAGTGAGGATTTTCCACYTTGTGACATGGCACACTGAGGGCARATAAGTCCAATTAGTCCTTTTCCCAGTAGACAAGGTATTTTAATTATATTTTAAGAAATAGAAGGGGGGTGGCTGGTAAAGAATAATGGGAAAGAACTCTTGACTTTCTCCCTCTTCCTTACATGCCATACTGCACATACAGATATATAATTAATTTCAGAAAACAATGRAGGAAAACRTARAACAGCCTGACTAAATTTTATTCTSAATTATGAAAAAGGTCTCTATTTACAAATAGAAAAAAAAAATCTATATTAAAATAAAAACACAAACTTCATCTTTAAAAACA
>NW_026623655.1:61781-89626 GCF_030028575.1 Malurus melanocephalus | reverse complement strand
AGGAAATAAAATCAGAAAAACAGTCCTAAAATCAATAGATTTAAYGTCACTTTCTATCAATACAGCCCCAGCATTCTGTGGTGACAGACCAGTGATTTTTTATCTCCATGTTTCCCTCGTTTATTCACAAGACACAAAGCCATGAAATGTCTAGACTTTTCTTTGCAAATACTTTTTTTAATTTTTTTTTTTTCCAGGCAATTTCTGGTGCTGTCTGAAGCTCTGCTGCTCGAAGAGGCAGCCTGCTTTTGAGTGGGAAAGTGAAGCATGTAGACAACACTTACCACACGATGAATGCTAATGAACGGTGCAGGGAAATTAAGGTTAAAATGAGAAATGCGTGGAGACCTCACARSAACCTTCCAGCRTCTGAAGGGATTCTACAGGGAATCCAGAGAGGGAATTCTTTGTCAGGAATTCCAGGGACGGCAGAAGGAGTGATGGGCTCAAATTGAAATGGGAAATTTGGGTTGGACTGGGTGATCCTTTCCAACCCTGCTGCATTCTGTGATTCTCTGGCTCCCTGATTCTGTGACAGAGGTCAGGAAGGAATTTGCTGGAATTTGTGATAAAATCCCAGTTCTGCTGAGGCAAATCAAAGCTTTTTTTATTCACCCCTGCAGTGGGCAGTGGGAAGGGACACAGGGGGACAGCTCCCTCAAGAGACCAGGGTCACATTTCATGCTGTTAACATGAGGCTTGGCAAAAAAACCAAAACCAGGGAGTAATATTTCCAATGGTTTTGTTACTCAGGGACTRCTGGTCATCAGCTTGGTGGTGAGTGATTTCCTTTGCATCATTGGGATGGGGGTTTTGTTCCTTTTTTTCACTCATTAAAGAGTTAATTTACCCATAAGTTTTTTCTTTGTTTTGCTCTTCCAATTTCTTTCCCTCATCTGGTTTGGGGGAATTGAGCCCATGACTGTTGTGGGTCTAATTGCTGGTTGGAGCCAACCTCCTATAATTTTACTTACAATTTTATTCTAATTTCAATCTTGCAGAGAGAGGAACTAAAATTACACCATTCAGAATAAATTTTCTTGAAACTATTGAAAGCTAGGATTGAAAGAATTTTTCTATACTTGTATGTTGTATCAAAATCTGGTTTATTTCAAGGTAAAGAGTGAATGATTAATTCTTAAGAGAAATTTATATTCTTTATAGAACTTTGCAGAAGCTTTATGATTTTGGTCTCTTTAACACATCAAATCTCTAGAAGAGTGAATGCTGGCAGCTCTAACCAGAAAAAAAAAATCATGATGCAGTCACTATGTCATTCTACCATCATATTTTGGCTTCAAGACATTTTCCATGGTTTGTTCATTTTCAGATCTTGAAATTCCTCCCACACCTCCGAAACATTTTTAGGTGATGCTGCATGCTCAGGATTCATTTCCAGCTTAAGGGAAATGTGCAAGCAAACGCTGAAGTTTTGGCAACAGATATGGAGCGRCTTACTATGGGAGAAACTTCAATCTGAAATCAATTTCTTAGCAATGGGATAAATTCAATGTGTTTAAATCACATATTTTTTTTCCAGTAAGAAGGAAAGAGTCGCTGTAGCTGTTACTGTAAAGCCTAGTAGCATGATTCAGAATTAGAAAATGCAGCTCTRTGTGATAATCTTATCACCAGCTCAATCAGCTCCATCAGAAGGAATAGAAAGAACTCTTAGGAGTCTCATTTTATACTTCTTTTTGTCAGAAGGCTAGGAAAAAGGAAAGAGGAAACTGGGTTCAAAGAAAAATTGACCTAAGTTTGATTTTTCTGCAGTAGTTTTGTAGACTTAAGTGAGCCTGGAAAAAGATACCAGCCCACAAGATTCCTATTAGCTTTAAAGTAGCTTTTWAAAATATTTTTTTATTAAATTTCCTAGCTTATGATGAAAGCAGAGGAATATTTGGAGCAATATRAGATTTGGAGGACTGTGTTCTTCTCTTGGTTCATTCACTGCTGTGAGTTGTGTACTTCACACAGTCTCAGGATCTGACCCTCACTCTGCATAAAAACAAAAGCAAAGGGAAAAAAATACTCTTCCGAGTTCATAGGACATGATAAAACACAATATGCATCAAAGAGTACCTGGGATAACGTTTTGATATGTGCTTAACTGTTAAATCTGCACTGAAAACTGAGGCAGAGAGCTCAGGGAAATATCCAGGGAAGAGAGGAGAGGGAGTGGCTGTTTTGGGATTTCTTCTCAACTACCAAAACTTTTCTTACACAGCAATAAATCAAACCTTATATCCCTAAATATAAGGTTGGGAGAAGAGACCAGAGGGCTGTGAACTMTTTCCCCATCTTCTCTTTTTTCCACCCAGCTGCCCAGAATAAGAATTTTTAGTTTTTAGTGCTAAGCCTGCAGCTGGAAGTCAAGAAGGTCTGAGTGCTGGTCTATAGGTTTTGATAAATTTCACTTTCCCCTCTTTTATACATGAAGATAAGATTATAATGAAGATTCTGTCAAGTCAGAGATTGCTGCAGGCATTTCTCAAGAGGAACAGGAAAAGGAAATGTTTTTTATACCGTACTGAAGTTGCTACTTCACTTTTTCAGAAGGTTCAACAGACAGCAGATGCAYGTTATCTAAGGATAGGACTTCAACAATGAGAAAATTCAGTTTTTAGCTGCTGCTTTGGGCTCAGTGCACACAAGAACAACTCTATTATATTCTCTCATTCAAAAAATACTCCTTTAAAAATAAGAATCTGAAACTTACAGAAATCTATTTTGAGACAGTATGAATTTGAAGCAATGAAGAATTTAGAAGTGAAACCTAGAAAACCGTTTTCTAGTAAATAGTGAATCGTTTACAATCAAATTGCAATGAAATTTGGTAATTTATTATAAGTTTATATTGAGACTCAATGGAAGTATATAATTTTTTAATGAGAGAGTTAGAAATTGAGCAAGAAAAAATAAGGAAATGGTCAAATACAATAGACTATTCAGAAAACTTTACTAGAATATGAACATTTTTCTTTTGGTTTTTTGTTTGGCAGAATGGACAACTCTGCACTTTCCTCTTACAGGCTTATGACATTCAGGTTTGTTCTTAAATTTATTTAACAGATTCTTCCAAAGSAACTACATCTTAGGATTTGTTTTCCTCAGAAGAAAGTATAGGATTATATGTCCTACCAGGAAAGAACAATTTCGGTACAATCCATTTTGGGGATTTTGTTTGCAGTGATGATCAAGTGGCTGGAACCYCTTGGGTTTGACCAGCCCACCAGAAATCTGATATTTCTTCCTCCTCCACTCTTCAATATTCCTGCTGCCACTTCTCTCAATCCTGAAAACTTTTCCTTATGTACATTTCCTAGATCTCAGTATAACATTATTTTTCACAAAGGTAAAAAATGGTCTTGTTCACTTTGYAAAAGTGTGCAAAAAATAGCAATATTTGAATTGTTGTCCTAGGTGGCTAAATTGATGAATTTGGAGACCTAGAGTGTAATGCAAGTACCCAAAGTACAAATTAGTCACTGTTTACTGCCTAGCCAGAGGGGATAAAGGGTGCTTTAACTTTCTACCATAAATATCAAATGAGTTGCCCAAAGTTCACTTTCCAGAAAAGTGTCACTATTTCAACTGAACCAACCATCACAGAATCATAGAMTATTCTGWGTTGGAAGAACCCATAAGGATCATCCAAAGCCCAGCTCCTGGTTTGGTGTAGGACACCCCAAGAATCCCATCCTGTGGAATATTCTGAATTGGAAAGGGACACTAAAGGGTCATCGAGTCCAGCTCCTGGCCCTGCACAGGACACCCCAAGAATCCCCTCCTGTGCCTGAGAGCATTGTCCAAACTCTTCCTGGTGCTGTGCCCATTGCCCTGGGGAGYCTGTTCAGTGCYCACCCACCCTCTGGATGAAGAACCTTTTCCTGAAATCCACCCCAAAGCTCCCCTGGCCCAGCTCCAGGCCATTCCCTTGCTGTGTCCCTGTCCCCATGGAGCAGAGGGCAGTGCCTGCCCCTTCCCCATCCCTGTGCCCTCCTGGGGATTCTCTCTGATGCCTTTGTGTCCTTTTTCYMTTGTGGCAYCCAAAGCTGCCYRTGGGYGAYGGGGAAYAGAGGTCACAYAGACACCAAWATGATGAGCATGATCCGTTTATTTCTAATACAAGCTCTTTTTTATCTACTTTCATAAGCCAGCCTCTCTATATGATTAGCAATTATTCATTGGTTAATTTAGCAGTCTGTCTATTACATCTCAAAACATGATTGGTATATTTGCAAAAGCGTATTTTTGTATGCCTTGCAGTTTGTCTCTCTAAACTGTTTGAGGCCTCTCTGCCCTTGAGGGAGTCAACAGCTCCTCCCAATTTTGGATCATCTACAAATTTAATATCCCTTCCAATCCCATGTCCAAGTGTTTTTATGAAGATGCTGAAGAGCTCCTCCCAATTTTGGATCATCGACAAATTTAATACCCCTTCCAATCCCGTGTCCAAGTGTTTTTATGAAGATGTTGAAGAGCATGGGTCCTACAGTCGGGCCCTGTGGAGCCCCAGTGACAGTCCCCAGCCTGATGTCACCACAGCTACTGTCACCCTTTGTGCCTGACCTGTGAGCCCTTTGCTCACCCATCCCACGATATCTTTATTCAGCTCAATCCCAGTCATTTTATCCAGAAGGATATTGTGTGAGTATSAAAACCTTTATCAAAATCCAGAAAGATTATGTTAACGTCACACAGGCCTGTAGTCRGATACCTATGGTTTCATTTCCACAGAATCAGATTTCTAGTTTCCAAAAGGTTCTGAACATTATTGATATGCACCAGAAAATTGACTTCAGTGCTCAGGTTTGGCTACATTTTCTCAGAAATTCAGACAGGAGGACTAACACTATCACATTATGAAGGACCACTTAGAAACCCTAAATTCTGTTTCCTTGTTGCTCTGAGAAAATACATGCATCCTATTTATTATTTTTTTAATTTTTAAAATTTTTTAGGGTTTTTTTTTAGTTTGGTTTTTTTTTCACTCTTGACCCCTTCCTTTTCTTCTATTTAATTCCTTTATTTCCCATCAAAATTTCAAATAATTTATTTTTTGAAAGAAGAGGAACTCTCTTTCTTACTGTGTATAATACCCAGCAAAACCCTGTTTTCCTTTTCTGGCCTAGTACAATAACAGGAAGAGCAGGAAATCATCGTTTAATGACATTAAAAAAAATCGATACTATTAGTCACTGAATTATTTGTAGGTTTGGTTAATGAAATCCAGGTCAAAGCAATCCCTAGTCCTACCTTACTGTGTTGGAGARCAGCTTTTTTTAATCCCTCATAAGATACTTGTACATACATAGAGGCAGCTATGTGGAAAACATATTCTTTAAAATGACTGAATGTGAGCTCTGCAGAAGAAGAAAATGAAATCAAGAGACACAAAATCACCTTTAGATCTGCTAAGGTCTTTATGAAATATTGTGCACAGAGATTATTAAACCGATGTGAGTAGCAGGTAGAGCCTTGGGGTCATTCTAATTGACCAAGGACAGCTTTCACATTAGAGGTTTTAAAATATGAAGTTCATTAATGTTTGCCTTCAGACACCATGGATGCTAATTGGGAAACTCAGGGAGGATGAATATTCTTGTCTTTGGTTACAATCTAATGGGTTTATTTCTTTCAAAGCACCAATGTGACAACACGTGGTCACAGTGTGGTGACTGGAACAGAATCCTCRTGTGACTGTTAGAGTAAGAATTATGATCCAATCATTTTAAATCCTGTTTTTTTWAAAAGATTGGAGTTAGATTTAGTTATTAGATTAGTTTTGTGGATTGCAATAATCCAGTGCATCTGCTCAGGGGTGCAGAGATGGGTGTGGACAGATCTGCAGACTTTCTTCTGCCTGGTCTCTCAGTTTATATGACAATGACAAGCTCTGTGGAGCTCTTTTGGTTTTGGCAGACTGTGAGCCATATAAATTACTCTTTCTCCACTTCTGGAGAAGACCTGGAGAAAGGTTCTAACACACGAGATTCTAATGCTGCTGGGTGTGAAGAGGAGAAATCGTGTTTGCTCCTTGAAGTCATTGGCAAAGAAAAGCAAAATAGACTTTTTGGGACTGTTAGAAGAAGCTAAAAAGAGTGGAAGAARATGGGAGCATAGCAGAATTATATATATATTATATTTTGGGTGAGAAGTGCATGAACCTGCAGTGTGCAGTGATGATATTTATTTCTAGGGGGTAAAACCCCCAGGCCTTTCTTCCCCATGGAAGAACAGAGCCCTATGAAAAGTTGAAGTTGTTCAAAGAAGTTCATGTAGCCAAAATATCTGTAAACTGCATCTTTGGCTTCTATTTGCCCATGGAGTCAATGCTGTATGTCTTTTCACTCTCCTGTGATTCTGTGAGTCCAAAGGAGTGGTTGCTGTGGCCATGGCTGTCTCCACCCACATGGTGAGAGAAGAAAAGATTCCCCATCATTTGGCTGAAACCAAATGGCAACAAAAGGATGAGCTTCACCAGTGCAGCTGGGGATGCACTCGGGGTGATTCAGATGGGACTGTCTGATCTCTTAAAACACAGCACCCAAAAATTGGGTTCCTGGTCCTGTCATGAAATCTCTGCTCAACTGGTGCCGACAGCTTTGCTGACATATGAAATGGTTAACGAATTYGGAGTTTACTCTGGGAAATTGTGGAAGCTTGTCAAATTCTGGCTCCTCTTCACAAGTTAAGTTCTAAATAAATACTGAATAAGTTAGGATGCATCACTAAACTTAGGATATTTTAATAGTAGGGTTTTTTTTAGTTGAAACTTATGAAGTCTGAAGAAACAAAACTCATAACTGGATAACATTATGGCTAAAATGTCATTGTATTTATGAATGCTTTTGTTTTTTAAAACTCTGRGAGAATCTTTTTGCTTTTTAGAAACACTCTGGAGAAAACGGAAAGAACAAACTAGACTAAACAAAAGTTGAGAAAAGKGAATATATTTAACGTTGTTATTGGTTAAAATAACAGGGAAAAATAATAACTAAGAATGTTCTGAATTGAAAAGTAGCTCTGAGTCTCATTAAAACCTTAACTGCTTTAGGCTTTCCCTTCTCTCACCTGCCACCCACTGATGACCTATGAGTCACCAACTATTCCAGCTTCATCAGAAACCTTTATTAAATTATTTTAAACCTTAAAACCCTGTGTGATAAGAAAAAAACAACACACCATCTTTTATATTTTGAATTATAAGATTATCTGTAGATAACAGAAATCACATTTTCCATCTATGCATCTATATGCATGTATGTATTAACTACTACAGTGTGCATAATTGTAGTTTTAAAGCTCGTTAGAACAGTGAATTATGAAAATTGATGATATTTTAGCTCATTACTGTTCATAAATCAACCCTTTCAGAAAATAACTAGAGGRCTTTCAGATTCACTCAGAGTTTCACCCTCTGGGCAGCAAACAATGCTCATCAGGAATTAYGTTTCTTCCTAACTTTTTTTTTGTTGTGCTAGTTAGTATAACTCAAAAGTGCTATTGATTTAGAAGTATTTTTGTTCAATAACAGCAAATAAGAGCAAAGGCACTGTTTCATCATTGTTTTCCTCTGTTAACAAGAGCTTCGCTGTAGTCATTGCCCAGATGCTTCTCAACAATGACATGTGCAAGTACCCACCTGCTGTGTGTCTCACCAAGGCACAGAAAACACCTCTGTGAGGAACTGTGAGGCTTTGAAACCCAAAGTCTCTCCCTGACTTGGTATTTATTTTATTTATTTCCACTGCCTAGGTGTCGTGGTTTGAATGAATTTAATGGGAGCAAAATACTCCCAAGTTCCAGCAAACCTCCCCCCMMYTCTCTTTTCCCCACCCGGGTCCTAGAGACAAACTTTTCCACAGAGAGGAAAGTGAAAAGAAAAGGGAAAAAACCCTATTTATTTAAAATTATAAAAACAAAAAGAAAAACCTGTGGAATCAGCTGTCAGATCCCAAAGCCTTTCTCTTCCCTCCTGGAAGTGGCTTCCCCTCCGGGGCCCCCAGAGGGATTGGACAGAGTCTCTCTGGTGGTTCACTGAAGGATCTTTCTCGGCTGTCGTGCCATGAGAATCCTCCAATTCTCAGAAGATGAAGAAAAAAAAAAATTCGAGGAAAAACAAGTCCAAAGAAAGGGAGAAAAAAGGAGCAGTTCCAGAGAGCAGGCAGCTTCTTTTCCACCGCTGATCCCAAGCCTCCCCGGGAAAAAACAAAAAACATAACGTGTGTGTCTTGTCCCTTTCCCTCCCATTGTCCTTGAAGGRAGGAACATCACCAAACAAWCCAGAGCAGTCTCGACTAATGTATAGTTACAGAAGGGTTGTTTAACTTTCCTCTAACATAAGCAGATGATAGGAATACAATACTCAGCTAACCTAGGACACTAGGAAAGCAGCTGGAGCTGAGTGTGGTGAGCAGCAGGTGAGGCTCCTGACCATGATACTCTCCAAAAACTGAGAGAGGCACTGTAAGGCTGCTCCCTTCCCGTAGAGTATGGGTTAGTAAAAGTGAAAATCAAAATAATTTCCCTAAATTCACAGGACAAAGGAGCACAGCCAATAAAGGACTTGATGAGTTACAGCAAATATTCAAAATATCAGTAGTGAAGGAGCTTTGCAGGGTGCACAAACAGAGGGATGTGAGCATGAGAAATGCACAGGGGTTTAGACTTTTCTGTGGTGAAGCACTTTTTAAAATTCAAGCATTGAATTTTAAAGATTGAACTTTCAGAAATTATCCCACATGCTTTAAGTTGCATTTTAACATGTGAATAATAATTCTCACAGGTTAGGGCATGAATCCTGTCTGAATGTCTTCATCAATAGGCAAGATCATCATTTAGATACGTCCATTTTTTGAATATGTTTCTATAACTTTTAAAAAAYAGATCTATGTCACTGATATGAGTCATATGATGGAAAGAGCACTTGAGAAGATCAGTGTTGGTACCAAAATATAACCTTTTGTCTCTGACACTGAAATACCTGTATAACTTCCTCCTCTTGCTCAGTCTGACACGAACTCTGCCATGATACGCACTTTTAAATATTTCCTCTATATTTTTCTTTCCTTTTTTCTTTCTTTTTTTTTTTTAGATGCATATAATTAAGTGGAAACAAAAGTGATTCAGCTTTGCCTTCAAGTTAAGATTTCCTTACGACAAATCTCGCCTCTGGTCAGCTGTAAAGATGATTTCAGTATGTTGATTAAGAGGGAATCAAGTCCACCCACTGTGACATTTTTCTCTTTTGTTCTTCTTTTCCAACATATTTTCCTCTCTCTTCTCTTCACACAATTATATACCTCCTCTTTATTTCTTAGTTTTTTTTTTGTTATAGCTTCCATTTCTGCTCTATCCTGGTTTTATTTGCTCTTAATGTATATAGACATTTTGCAATTTTTTTTTTTTTTTAATGTCTCTGTTTTCTTGTCTCTGTGGCTGAAAAACTTCATGGTCTTTAATTTTCCCTCTCCTGTTCTTGTGGTCTAATGCTCCATAACATCAGAGAAACTCCTGTGTTTCTCAGTTCAAAATCTAGCTCAGTTGCCTAAGACTGACCCTTTGGTTTTTACTGCGTTCTCAGGACTCTCCTTAAATTTAAATCTCATTCTGCAAAGGTCTTGCATACAGGCTGACCTTTTCCCAATCAAGAKAACTCAAGTTTTAATAAACATAATTGGAGGTGGGAGGAAGTTCTGGGTTAATTTTGGCCTACTACAACATGCTTTGTAAATAGCACATTACCCATGCTGGAATTATCTGTACCACCATTTAGGCATAAAAATAACAAAACCAACGGGTCTACAGTGATAAATCTGTCTTGTGCAGTCAAACCGGCTGTACTTGTCTGTCTTCCAAGTGAAAAAAAATCCCAAAAAAACCTTGAAAAGCAATACATCTATTAAAATAACACGGAGAAAACAGTACAGTAGTTAAATTCATGCCATCTGAACRACAAGTGATCCAATATTTCTTTAACCATAGTAAAGCTAAAGCAGAGACATCCCACAGACCCGGGCAGTTGGTGAGTGGGTAGCACTCCAGTACAGTCATGCCTGAGGAGTAATTGCATTGTAATTGGTATTTTTTTTTGCTTTTGCTCTCACTCCACCCAGCTTCCAGCAAGTGGGTGCTCTTCTGCCCCCGCTCACTCCTCTTATCTGCAGGGACTGGGGGGACTGCAGGCAACTGAGACCATCTTCAAAGTGCTCCAAAGAAAACCCAACTTTTCTCTCTTTAATKGCAACACCTATCTGTTTTGCTGCTGTAAAGCTGAGCAGTCCCAGTGTGAAATCTTCAGGAACTTTCCAAAATGTACAGGKCTACACCAAGTTCTCTGCAGTCTTCTCCTTCAGATTATTTTATCCCACAGTAATTCCTCCTAATCTCTCAGCAGTTTTGTGCCAAAGGACAGTGAAAATAGATGGTCTTGCACTTTGAGTGAGCAGACAATCTCGAGTCTTTCTCACCTGTATATTGGGGCACTTTTGTTCCAAAACAAAAAAAAAAAAGAAAAAGAAAGAAAGAGCAAGCAAGTTATGATACTGCCTTTAAACAACCTTGAGTGCTGATTGGATTTGGAAAGAACAAAAAAACCCAACAGAACTCCAAGTGCCTGAGCCCACATATTGGTGACAAGTGACAATGCTTACAGAGCTCTTGGTCTGACAAAGACGTGCAGTAATGTGTGGGATAACACACAAAGATGTCTCCCTGAAGGGAACAGTGCTTCTTACAAAACGAGTTTTGAAAGCTTTAGATTATAAACTCAACATTKCATTTCCATAATGGGCACAGCAGAGGACAGATTTGTTTCCACCCCTCCCCAGCAGCATTCCCAAAAGTTGTTCCCGTGACAGCAATCCAGCCAGGACTATCTTCACGTCATCAGATGCTCCTGAGTTGTCCCCTCAGGATCTCAGATTTTTTCCAGTTTTCCTGCCAACAGCCAGCTTCAGTGAAACTTTTAGATTCATGAGTGTCAGTCAGCCTGATGACCAGGTTGGTCACTCTGGCCACCAATAGTTTAGGATTGCTCACGAGGATATAAGAATGTGTCTCCACAACCACAGCATGGTTAGCAAACAGAACTACCTTGGACGTGGTCTCTGCATTTCCCACAAGTGAAGAACTGTATTTTATGTGAGCATATCTGGCTAAACAAGGGGAAGAAGTGCCTCCTCACAGAGTATYATCTTCCCCCACAGAGTGTTTGTCTCTAGTTTCTGTCTGGGCTAAGAGAGACAAAAAAAAAAAATAAAAAAATACACCCTATGTGCAAAACGGAGGAAAGTTTTAAATAAGTGTCTAGGGAAAAGATGCTTTTCTCTGCTGGTATCTTGTGTTTCTGTGGTGTGGCCAAACTGGTGATGGAGAGAGGCCCCAGAGAATTCTGAAGAACTTCCAGGGAGGCAGATATTGCTGACACATGGATGTGGCACGGARGCTTTTTTGTGTCCAGGGATGTCATTCCCATTCCATGGACCATTTCCYGAGGGAGTTCTGACACTTGGCCATGGTGAAGGACWTTGGAGCAGRACTCCCTGCTGAYGTGTTGTAAGAGACYGTACGGAAGACCCTTGACTGTCTCACGATCATCGAGATGGAGAGACTGAACACCCCAAAAACCCCAACGGGGAGAAAAGGGGGACTTTTGCTCAAAGGAGTCYRAGCCAGATCAAGGTGGGATGACTGCCAAGGTTCCAGCTCCTAGGCTGCTGAGTACGTGTAAACCATGGATGGCTGTGCTGCTCCTGACGTGAAGACGGAAAGAGAGCGACACGACCCCATACTGCACACCTTATAAAACAATAGACATTCTTTCCCCACCACTTGGCCAGTTTTTCCATACTTTGCAACCCCCCCGGCTTGCTGCCACCCGCTTTCAAAAGGACTATAAAAAGTTTCTCTGAAAAGACCCTGATTGGGATCCTCCTCAATGGACTGTCGACGAACCTATGAAATCTGGACTGCGCGGGCTCGTCGAAGCCGTTTGGTAGCTATAAAACCCACTCTTTCTCTTTTTCTCTCTCTCTCACTTTCTCTCTCTCTCACCCTCTTCTATTGCGAAAAATCCAATGAATTGTTCTTGATTATTGAAAATATATATACTTGCCCCCTCGTTTCTTTTGCACTCTGAGATTCTGATAACGAACCCCTCATGATTCCCTCTTGGGTTAAGCGGATCGTGACACGTGTTCAGCCACCTCCTCGAGTATTTCTGCTGCCAGGAATTTGGCTGTTAGTGCAGGTACCCTGCTAAGAAATTTTACATGCAAAAGTTGAGGTGAAAAGGCTCTTCAGAGGTATCAAAGGAAAAGTTTCTAAGAGTTACAGTGCCTTTACCTAGAGCTTGAGAGAAATGTCACAGATCTTTCAGGCTGGGAATTGAGGTCTAGGAAGGAACTTTGACTCATCATGMAGGTGGAGTACTTTGGGTTATTTCACAATGGAAACATCAATGTGATTCTTCCTGACAGCTTAACAAYTGAGTGATGCCTTTTGTTTTAAATATTAGTTCAGACTCCCCAAGCTTTCTCTAGCAAAATGTTTCCTGAGCAATTGCAAATTATTATTCTGCATGTTCMTGTGTCTATTAATTCTTTAGTTAATTTGCTAATTGTCTGTTCTTTAAACAATTACCACTGTCATAGTCACTAGTTGTCACAAGAGAAGAAAGGGGTTCCTTTTATAGCATTAGACAGCAATCTGAGAGAATATTCACAGAGGTACAGATGTTCTCTTTGGTGTAAAGAAATTAAAAATATCATAATTAAGCATTTTCTAAGCWCTGCAAGAAAAGCAGCTGGGCTGGTATGAGTGAAGTGCGTTGTGTATAGACATTCTGATTTTCATTTTAATATAACMATTTCCTGTTCTACTTAGCAGCTGAGAAACTCACATTTGTATGACTGCAGGTACCTGCTGACAGCGTGCTCTGAAGTACGGATTTCTCATTTTTGTATTTAGRTTGTTTCTCAAAAAATGTAGGAAATGAGCAATTACAGTAAATAGTTTGAATAGACTGACTCCACACAGATTATTAGTACAGAAAACGATGTCATCTACTAATCACTAAAATAGACCACTGAGACAGTAACGAGAAAGAGAAGCTGGAAATATTTTTGAAAATTATTTCATTTACAGRCAGCAGTTACATAGAAAAAGGGGAAGAAAATACAGAATTTTATTTGAGTAACTTAGAAAATGGTTCGGGGGGTGGGGTATGATGGTTAATACTCAAATTCAAGCGAGATTTCTTCAAAGAAAATCCAGTAACTTTGCATGTCAAAGCTCTTAAAAATAGATGCCATTCAGGTTGCTAAATAACCCAGTGGTCTGCTACTTCTTAAATCAGCAAAAACATTATCAAWTTTAGAACAAAAAGCAAATAATGCCTGATGAATTTCCAGGTATTTCTAGTCAAAGTGACAACAATAAAGAAGTAGTAAAGAAAGAAATGAAGACATTCAGAGACAAAAACCTAAACTAAACTAAAAGCCACAGCTTTCATTGAGAGTTGAGACCACCAAGTGTTTACAGAGATGGTCCTGCACAATGTTCAATATTTCAAATAAAAGATGGTCAGACTGCAGTGATTACCTGCTACACTGAACATATTTGTTTTTCTGCAGCATGCATTCATGTCCTTCACTATGGACAATGCCATCAAGAAAAAATTAGTTTTTTAAAAAGGACTGAGGGAGGATTTGAGGGCCTGTGACCCCTGCTGCCCATCCCATGGGTGCCCTGGAAATGGCCTTTTTTTGTGGTGTTCCACAGCCAGGCGATTCAGTGCTGCAGGAAATCCTTTCAGGACCTGTTTTTGCGAAATGAAGCATTAATTTTTACGCTGTTCTCTTTTCTGCCTTCCCTTCTCTAAGGCTGAGAAGTATTTCTGGGCAGAAGGGGGATGGGAAACAAAGAGCATTTCGCAGTTCAGGTCAGGTAACACTTCCAAGGATTGGCTGCAGAAGGGAAGTTAAAACTCACTAMACCAGCTACCCTACATTTCATCTACAGCCTCATGCTTTTGAGAATCATGGATAAATAAGGAATCTTTGGCTGTTTTCAGCAGTGGTTCTGGTGTTTAAAGGTTATTGGCATTTCTCTCCTCTGGCATAAACAGAAGCTGCTTGTCCATCTAACTTTCTTTACAGCCAAGCACCATTGAGGGCCTTACTGATGCCCAAAGCTCCCCAGTATCACCAGCAGATTGCCCCAGTTTCCTCTCCCAGGGCCTCTCCATATCCCAGAGTAGGGAAATGAAGGATCTGCTCGTGCTGCAATAACCCCTGAGGTTATGGGTGTATGGGAAGGTGTTGTTTCAGCTGTGTGCATTAATTATTTCTTWGTGGCCTCATCAGGACGAGCAGCAGCTCTGAGCTTGGAGATGTGGGATAATCTCACGCCTGTGAGATGTGGGGTAATTTCCTGCATTTGGCCAGGAAATGCAGCTGGGCAGTGTTTTACTGTTTAGGAGTGGCATAACCTCCAGAATTGACACCTCCCTGTCACATCCCATCACTGCTCAAGCATGAAACAGCCCCCCTTCTCCATCCACCTCAGSTTTCCAGCCAGAGGAATTGCTGAAATACATCTTCCTTAAAGCTTACAAGACTTTTAAAAGCATGCAGAAGGCTTGAACGTGGAATGCTACCCAAAGGTTTTTATAGGCACCTTCACAGCCAATTTCAAGCTGCTCTGAGGAGACACATCAAACATCTGCTTTCAGAAAGCAGCTCAGGTCTTTGTATRGTTTTAAAAGTGGAGTTTATTGCATGTCTTTTTTGACAGTATGTGTGTTTTCYCTCACAATCATCATAGCTCTCATTTCTCTTAGCTGTATTTTGTTCCTAAAAACSAAGTTTAACAAACAAATATTTTACATTTACCTATATGGAGCAAACAGTTTAGCAGGAAGGTGAATTGCTAGTATATATCCTTTGAAAGCAGTGAAAACGAGACAAAATCCATGTGGTCCAAAATAGATGGCATTAGAGTTTCTCTGTGGAGTCAGTAGGAGGGTTTTTTGCTGAATTAAATTAGTTTCTTGAGTAAAGCAGTTGGTGCTGATGATCCAGAGTTTATGGTGTGCCCCGTTGAGGGTGATGGAAGTGCTTCAGATGAGTTCTATGCTGGTTTTGCAGCTAGAACACCTCTAGAATCTGGTGTGCATCCTCTGTTTCAGTTCCTAAAACCCTCTGARTGTAATCCTTCACGCTGGAATTCAGAAGGTAGAGGTGAATTCCCAACTTCCACCAGGAGACAGAACACTTTTCGTTTTACTTTGTAGGTACCGTTTTTGTGGAACAGAAATATTCCCCATCAGCTGTGTATTTGTTTGGATTTTTTTCCGTGTTTGTCGCATCGATAAAAGCTGCACCTGTTTGTTTTGGCTCCAGGAACATTGAGTTGTTCTGCCCTGAGTAAACATTTCCCACCTGCCTGGCTCATCTCTCCTCCAGTGATAAATACCCACTCCTCTTGCTGTGGGTAATTAGAGTTAACCCAAGAGAGGCAGATTCTTTTGGACATCTGCAAACACTTTTTTTTTTTTTTTCCAAGGTAAGCTTTTGCATCAGAAGTTATGACAGAGGCAGTTTGGTTTTTTTGTTTAAGATATACGGGGAGAAAGAGAATGCATTTCCAGCTGATGTGCTGTTATGATGAGCAGGCATTAATAATTGACATTTGTGGTGAGACAGAAGGCAGCAGGCACTCTGAGGGATTGTGATGATATCATGGTAACCATGAGAGCAAAGCCCGAGTGGTCTGCGATGACGGCAGATACTCGAGCTTTACACCAGCTCTTCCTCTGCTGGGCACTTTATGCTTGATGGAAACCCCTTCATTAAACTCACAAGTGAAATATCTGCACTCTGCGCTCCTGGAAGTTTTCTGGGGACAGGGTTGAGTCAGCTCAGTCACACAAATGTTGGAGAATGAGCAGCTACAAAGGAGCATCACCCCAGCGGAGTGCAGTGTAATTTCTGTCCTGGTGCTCCGGGGAATCGCCGCACTGTGAGGGAGGGACTGAGGATGGGTGAGCTTGTTCTCCAGAGCCAGGGGGTGAAATTTGCACCCCGAGTGCCCAGGACACAGCCTGCTTTATGAGGGGCTATAGATGGTTCCTTTGGAGAGCTCAGTCCCGCCCCAAACACTGATTTATCTCCTCTGCGGTTGCTGGCGTGCAGCTCCTTGTCTTTGTGTGACTCAAAAGGAGTATGATCATACAGAGAGCTGCTTGCCTTCCTCACACCCTCACAAACCAGCAGCTCCTGAGGAAAAGATTGTTTTCTCAGACTTTTTTTTTTTAAACTTGGTAATCAATACGCTTATCAAAATAAAAATAGTTATTATTTTCACCCTAATCATTTAGCGACTTGGTTAATTAGCTTGGTGATAACCACCCTAAAAGGCAGCATTTTTGTTTAGGTCCCACGTTTTCAGGGTGGTGAAAATGGGCAGGTTTGGAGCTGAGTCTGGTACAGGAGTACAGGACAGTGGACCTCCAACCCACCTTTTKCTGAGATGTTCATATCCCATTTTTCTGCTGCCTTCCCTTGTCCATGAGGGAAGGATGCACGCTGGCAGTGGTGCAGKGCATCATACAGAGCTGCTGCTTGTTTCAGCATCTTCAACTGAGGCCTTTTTGTACATTTGTACAAAAATGTGCCTTTTGTACACAAGCTGACCTCTGACCTTAGAGAATCAACCTGGGGTGAGAATTCTTAAACTGGCAGAGAGCTCTCTGCCTTTCAATGCCAGCATGACAAACCATCCTTGGTGCCACTGTGCCATAAAGATAAATATCTCTGCATGGAAAAATAAATATGGAGCATGAAGTTGCAGAGTGCTTGACCGAAAATGTGTTTTGGGTCTCTGTTCTGGAGTGCAATCCTGCTGTATGAACCTCTTTTTTTGAGTAAGGCTTGTTTGGCAGTAGAATTGCTTAAAGTTGAGCATGAGCAGTGTTGTCACACCTTGCTCATCTTTTCCTTTGTGTAAAGGATGACAAAATCCTGAAAACTTTTAGACATTCATTGCCTGGATTTATAGATTCATTTCCAGCCTTCTAAAACAGAGACTGGGCCATCAAGAGCTGCCATTGATCAAATATTTTTATTTGTTTATTCCTCCTTCTCCCTGATTATACTGTTTATGCAGTTTTAAAAGTCTTTTTCTTAGCTGACAGCTTAGTTTTGTGGAAATGCATTTAGAACTTTAGAATGCATACATCTCTAAACTCAGGCGTGTGCTAACATGCTTAGAGAAAAAGGAATGTTGGTTGGAAAAAAGAAAATCTCTTCAGCATTGGAGTTTTAGTTATCCCTGCAATATAATGAATAATGGCAAATCTAGTTCCTTGAATTAATACATGATCAGTTTATATATAAGATAATCTGATGGAATGGAAGTGGAATTAATGTGTTCTTTACCATTCCTCACTGGCCAGAGGGATGGGTAAGGATCTCTGCCCGAGTTCCTCTGCTTTCCCCYATACAATTTCTGCAKCCTCATTATCTGAATTCCCTCTTARGCTTTTCYTKTTTGCAYCTATATTAGTGGTATTTCCACATAACTTAAAATATTTTACAAAAGAGGCATTTTAAAATGGGGGAAAAAAAATAAAAACAGCAAAAATGTTCCACATTTCTTTTTCTCCCCCTTCCCCTGATCCTGTGTAAAGGCAAAACATTTGAGCGACTTGGGGGAAAGAGGAAGAAACATGAGAGGAAATTTTGAACTCCATCTTTATGAATGACAGATCCCCTTCAGGTAAAAACAAACTTTCCTGCTGTCTGTCTGAGGAACTCRTGGGCCTTATTGATCTTTTTCACTTGTCCAACTCCTCAAATGTTCATTATCACAAGGTGGGTTAAAAGACAAGTTTTTACAGAGTCTGAGAATCTGCCTTCAAAGTTCAATCATTTAAATTGTATTTTCACCTTGGTTTTTTTTTCCCCCAGGGTGTGGGATTTACCTGCTAAAATTWACCTGTTTTGTTTCTGTTAGCATTCAGATTTAGCTCAGAAGAAAGCACTCATCCATTTCAACTTTCTGTTTTGTGCCAGGCTGGTTTATTACAGGCTTAATTGGCATTAGTTTTCCCTTTTAAAAAAGTAAGAAATGTACAATATTGGCACAAATCCTGTATTTCCTCTTTTAAAACATGAGGTTGAGTAAACACCACATTTGTAGTCCAGTAATTGAGATCTCTTTCAAGGAAACTGAATAAAATGGCTCTTTCTGTTTCCCCCCTGTTCTTTGTTTGACAGTTTGTGTCCAATATTGATTTCTCATCTCATCCAGWTTTCCAAGAGTTAATGTTTCCTTTTCAGATTTAGATGGTTGAACTGATTTATTTTGCTTGATATGTTTTAGACAATGCTTTAATCCATTTCTGTGTATTGATTTTCTTGTCTGATGTTTCTGGTGTAACAAGAAAGTTGTTTTAGTCTCTCAAGAAAGTTGTTTTGGTTTCAAGAAAACCACTTAAATATTTTCCCATTATTTTCAATACTAAGTTGGGTCCCATTACATATTTTTCCAGGTTTTTTTGAATAACAATGGTATGCTTTTGTATGTGAAGCTATGGGTATTCAAACAGATTTTACCCACCTAAAACAGATATGATTACATTTTATTTCTCTGTTTTGCTTTGAAGATTAAATTAGAATCATAGARTATCCTGAGCTGGAARAGGCCCCCAAGGATCACTGATGTCCAGCTCCTGGCCCTGCYCAGGACCCCWCCAAGAACCACACCAYATAAATGACAKCAGTGTACAAAATAATTTTAYTAAYATTTTGGAATAATTTATGGCTAGCAGATTTACATATTTAATGCTAAAAATTAAATTTTAAACGGGAATTATCAATTGAGGCTATGAATCTCTTTTTTTTTTCCTACCAAGCAGGCAATATAGCAGAATTCTTGATGTGAGATATTTGCACAAATTGCACTGTGCTGGCTGAAGATGGAGTAGGAATTTGACTGATGRTGATGGACATCCCTGCATTGGTACTGAGGGGGAATACACACCAGCTAATTATAGCATRGACTAAACCTCCTTAACTTCTCAGAGTAATCAGTGGAGAAACAGAAACTTTTCCAACAGAAAATTCAGAGCATAGCTGATCTTATTTGTGCCCTGAGAGATCTTGTGGTAGAGTCCTACTCAGTCTTTAATCATCTATATCACATAAGGTTGCATAAAATCCAATATTATAGCAGCTAATTCTTCCACAGATTGGTTAGATAAGTATCATGATATAAAATAATAATGTTAATTTTAACTTCAATTGAGTAGACAGTTGCAATGTTGGCAGGTTTTATAAAAATGTCTGCTATAAAATTATATAAAAGCACATTGTTATTTTCAGTAAACATACATAATGACAATCAGATTAGCAGCTGAAGCTAATTTAATTTAAACTGAAGCAGTTTAAGCTTCCTTTTAGGCGGATTTCTTGAAGATAAATAAGGGGTCAGTGAAGGTAGAATACATCCCATTATTCAGTATTTAATAGGTACCATTACTTGCTAACCCTGATTAATAAAACTGCTTCTTGGTCCAGGCATGCACACCATACACACATCTCATTTTGTGGAAAAGTAGCCTGAAAGATTTATTGCATCTTGCCTTTGAGCTTCAAAAGGAAAAGGTTAAAAAAATGTAATAACTCTGGGTCGAGGCATTTCATGTTGTAAAATACATGAAATCCCATGAAAGTATCCAGCACTAACAGGGAAAACAGTTCTAATGGTTTCTCCTTAAATCCCTGCAAATGTCAGCTTTTAGTTTCCTTTGGTCAAATCAGAACACTATGTATTCTTGTTAGGACAATTTTTTTTCCCCTCAGGGATTTTATATTTCACTTTCTTGGCTCATCTTACTGCATCCTGAGGCATTCCCAGCTTTGTTCTCAGTCCAGATATCAGATCCACATGTCATCAAAGGAATACACAGGTTTTGGGTGCCTGTTTAATGCCCTTCTTTTAGTTTCTCTTTCTCAGTTTACTCAACAGCTGCACAGAAAAAAAAAAAAAAAACCTGAAAGCAACCCAGATATGTTTAACACATGCAGGCATGYAAATAACATGCCTGTTAAAACATTATCTGCTAAATTATTAATTTAATTAAGGCCAACATAACCCTATGGAAAGAATTGCAATTGCAAAAATTACAGTGGCAAATTGCAATTGCAAAATTTACAAGGTTCATCACTGTACAAAACCTAAAAATTGTGTTGAAAGATGTATGCTGGAATGAAGCTATCTGCAAAAAAATAATTAAATAAGCAAAGCAAGCTTCAGCACTGTGGTATTGTCTAACATTTAATCAACATCCAGAAGACTGAGGCTGCTCTGGAGTGCACATACAGTTTTAAAGACAGTAGAGAAAGTTTTCACACCTTCCCACATCAGTAAAGCTCAACTAATCCATATTTTCCCATAAAGGTACATCAAGAACTCTTTAATATATACAAATTTATCAAAGATTGTGAAGCAGTGGACTGAACAACCCTGTYGTGGTTTAGGAATGGTATTTTCCATCTCTCTCTGGAATTGCCACTGCATTTTTTCTTTTATRTATCCTTGCCACTYTATCAGGGTCCTGTAGTTGTTCAGGGGTGAACTTCCAAACCATTGGAGCAGAATAATCCTTCAAAAGCTGACCCATTTCCTCCCACATCCCATGCCACTCATGTCTATCCACKCTCAGGGGAAATCTCTGAATTATCTCCCTGGAAATCTCTAAACACGGTGTGGATTCCTGGCAGACTTAGCAACAAGAATATGCTTTTCTGAACATCCAAAGGGAATTCAAAGGTCTCAGAAGCTGTTCTAACAGGCCTGGAGGAGGAAAAGAGGGTGAAAGGCTGGGGAAAATCTTCCTCCCCTGTTCCCTGGATGTGATTATTAATGGATTCCCAAAGGCAATGCCCGAGTGAGGGCAGGAGAGCAGCACTGCACACCCATCCCAAAATACCCTCACTGCCCCTATGCCATCGTACAATAAACTGTTATTCCAGAAAAGCAATCCTGATCACTCCATGGTCAGCACAAATTGCAAATATGGGAAGATTTACATGGTTAGGAACCACACCCCTGTGAACAGACTGAACACCACTGTGACCACCCAGACCTAAGCCAGCAAATAATTACAACAAACTTGTTTCCAACCTGCTCTGGGCAGATCTGTTGTTATCTCAAGCTTTTGTGACCCACACTGGGCACTGAATAAGGCTGATGCTGTTTAGGAATGGCACTCCTAAATGGTTTGGGAATTTAATGTTCCACTTAACCATTCCAAAACACAGCTCACTCACTCTTCCCTGTCTCGCTCCATCCCCTGCGTGGCACTGAGAGGACAATTGGAAGCACAAAAGAAAAAGATCATGGGTTGAGATGAGAACAATTTACTGGAAACAGCAAAGAGAGAAGAAAATAAACTGTAACAGCAACAATATTAACAACAAAAGTGTGCATCATTCCTAAAGAGCAGAGTTAGCTTTTCCAGGTAACTTCAGTTCATGCATTGTTTTATCCATCATGCATGTGTATCTACAGGGTTGTTTTTACATTGTGCATCATTTCTTTTTCTATAAATATGTTGCAGATGTCCTTTCTCTCAAAAAAAAAAGGGGACAAGGTGAAAAAGTCTGTTATCTCTGTTCTTAGAGTGACGCTGAAGGCAAATAAAGGCTGAGAATTGAAGGTCATTTTTTCCCTTGTTTATCCAATTCTGTGCATAAGGACAGGATTTTGAGAGCCAGATGTTCATTGTTAACATTATAAAAGAAGATTTTTTTTTTAATTCATGAGTATTTCTGTGACAGGCCAGAAATTCTGGTTTTTTACATCAGTTGAATGAGTTATTCTGGCATTTTAGGCCTACTTAGAGATTCTATTAGTGTATRAATATCACAGTGCTTTTTCAACATCTCTGTTTAATAAACCTTACCTGCATCCTCTTATAGGATTCTTTATTCTTCTATTATTTCTTCTTAAAAGAAGTGTTTTTTTTCTCTGTAATGAAAGGTGTGGTWAGAGCCACTCATGTCACCTTTGTGCCAGGCCAGTCAATGACAGGGGGCTGAATTAAGACAGCATGAAGGTTTTCCTTTTCAGGACTTAAAAGTTGCATGTGATGTCTCATTTCTGGTGGCATTGACTTAAGAAAAACATGAAACTGCAGATTTTAGGGAGAAAGAGAGTTAGGTGGTTTGTCTAGATTTTCTTTTTTTTTTTTTTGGTAGAATCAAGAATTAAATGGGTAAAGAGCGAAGGATTGGCTATAAAATCAAAAATCTCTTGGCATATAGTGGAAAAGTTTTCTTTCAAGTGACATGAAAACATGGGCAAGAGTGATTTTAGACTCTTGTTTGGATCACTGAGGCCACACGTTGGATATTTTGGAACCTGGCTGCCTTCATTTCTGCGCCCAACTTTGAACCATCACTTCCCCCTGTGCTAACTCTTGTGAGCACTGAATCTTCCCGTCCAACTCAAAATGTGTGGGAGGGACTTCATCATTTCACAGAGYTGCTCTTAAAACACAAAAGTTATTAACAGGGGATACATGTCAGTCAGTCCCCAAAGACTGGGAGAAGGTAATGAAAAAGATGAAAGTAAACAGTGAGGTGACATCAGCAGTGACTGGGACTGCTGTGTGTGAATAATCTTTGAGGAGCGAGGTTGAAAAAGAGTAGAATTTGGGGAACTCAGTGGTACATCTGTTTYCTCTGATTTAGCCTCTCCTTGGTCTTCAGGCTTTAAAAACTTTTCAATTTGCAAGTTTTATATAGAAAAAAAAACAAAAAAAACCAAACCAAACCCCCCGTAAATAACTAAATATACGAGCTCTCCAGAAGACCACATAGCACATTTTAGTGTGGAAACTGATGCAATCCTACCTGGGTTTTTCCTATTAAACCTCTTGTAAACCTTATTTCCTTACAAAATAAACTCACACATAGTAAACTGTAATCCTGACTCTAAATCAAGCAATTACAGAAAAACTGACAAGTTCTGTGCCTCACCCTTTTGTGATGAGGAGAATCCATCCTTGCGCTCCTCAAGCTCTATTTGGTACGGTTGCTATTTAAATGTGCTTCAAATCTTGCTGTTTTTTCTTACTGAGKATTTTCTGCAGGGCCTCACGACTGAGCCACAAGATTTGCCCACTGTTTTGTCCTGGGATAATGGAAACATTTCCAAGCAGACAACTTAACCACCTTCATTATATAATGCCAAACAATCAGACAATGGGAGCTAAGCCTGTTGTCAAATTGCATTTACAATTGACATTCTGTGAGACATTAGAAGTTACTACATATATCTTCRGCGCATGTGGGAGTCATGACATTAAAAATGACATAAAACTTATTATGCAGACAGAAAATAAACATTTTTCTTCCCTTAAAGAATTCGAGATTGATGGATAATTACTTTGCTCGCCAAGGAGAGACTTCCACAATCARTATAAATCATAAGGTCGTTAAATTGGTGGGGCAATGAGAAATAAATCAACGCCCTGAAGATGCCTTGTAATTGCTTGTTGCAGGATACATGGCTGAGTGATATTTTGTAAAGACCATACTGTGCATCTATTTAATCGTGTTGGATGTGTTTTCCAGTCTACAACGGAGCGGGCTGAATAAGTCAAAGACCACCCACATATGAACCAAATGACTTACGTGTCTGTGGGACACTCAGGGAAATCTGTGCTTATTGCTCCAGCTCRACTCCATCAGGAAATTCCTGGGCTGCCTTATGAAAGGATAGAAAAAGGAACAAAAGTTTGATGCAATTCATTGTGTGTAGTTTGATGCAATTCRTTCTGACTCCGACGACACGGAGACMAAAGTGAAATGCAGTCATAGCGACAGCGATACTATTTTGGAATGTTCTGCATGTACTTACTTCATAATTGGATTCAAATGGCCAGAAAGTGACACTTCTCCCACGGGCAGCCAGCTCTTCCTYGTACCATGTCTAATAAATAGTTTGGAATCAAAATTGCAAGAAATAAAGACTTTGCAGTTCATGACCTTTTAGCACTGTGGGTTTATAAATAATATATTCATCAAAAGCAACTTAATTAATATGTGCATCTGCAGAAAGGCAATAAATAACTATTCTAAAACTGAAGTAAATTGTGGTACAGGATTACCAGAGGACTTCACATTCRGGAGAAATGCCTCGAGCCTGTTCCGCAACCTGGGCAAAATAAATATGCATATCTAAAATACATTTATGCCATTGTTTTCCCTGTGGATTCTGGGCTTTTTTGTTTCCAGTTAATATTTATATCAGCCAGGATTAACTCCACTAAAAACAACAGGATCATCCCAGATTTATATCAGTGTCACTTTGTTTTAACATGCCAGTTACCAGTGAAGCAAAAGGTTCTATTAAATATTGTTGCTCATTCAACATGCTTGTTTCAAGCAAATGTATTTGTTTAGCATGGATGACAATGATAAAGTATTTATAGCACATTAGGGCTTAATCAGTGCCTAATTCCTATGGTGCTCTGAGCTGTATGAGTATGGAAACCATRTCTTGAGATCACAAATGAAAATGAAAGGCTTGGCATAGTGCAAACAAACGAGAAAAAAAATAAGGTGCAATTAACATAATTTTGTTTCTTCTGTATTGTATCTGAGGTTTTGGATTTTATTTATTTGGTTTTGGTTGTATGGTTTTTTTTAACGTGGTAGGCAACATACTAGAAAGCAGAGACAGTAGGAATGGCCAGATTAGCTACTGCAAAAATCCTGGAAAGACACAAGAAGTGAGGATTGACCAGTAAGTTATTGAGAAGAGTAAAGCAAGTCTGAAATGATTATTTAATCTGAATCCTACCATTTTATTGTTTGTTAACTGAGAAAGAGCAGACGCTCAAGTGTTAGAGACTTTTCAGAACGCATATTGAAGCAGTTCACGATCTGCAGATTTCCATGGCTGCCATCCAAACATGGATTTGAAAGARCGGTGAACACGACAGCATCGTGAATTCCAAACATTTGATTAAAAATTTGTATATTACCCATTCCTTATAAAGACCCAAAGCAGAAACTGCATCAGAACTCCAAAGYACACAGGCCATTCAAAACTGAGAGGCATCATCCTAAAGGAGGTTGGTCTTTCTGAAAACATTTTAGATGAGTAGAGCAGAAAATTTTTATTACACATTTGTTTCATGGTTGGACCCAGTTTTAAACTTCATTTATGATTATATTTAATGTTAAGGCTTTTATGTCAAATAAATAAGAAAACAACAAAGTAGTTCCCAGTCTCTTAAATTTTAGGTAAATCTATTTATCTGCTTTCAAACGAAGTACTCAAATATCTTGAGGAATTCATGGCTATCTCTATTTGCCTGAATTATGTTGTTAGCCTTTGGAAAAAAAAATCCAAATGCCTTGAATTATGTGATAACATAAGCAATTAGAAAATACACTGCAGTTTCAAATATGATCAGTTTTAGTATGGATACTTCAGAAGTACAGACTTCCAGGAAAATTAATTTGCTGAACTAGATTGCTTGGTTATATTCTATTATATTTTGTTGCTTGGTTATGTTCTACCTTCACCTTCATCCTCTCTCAGGCCTTTTCTGATTCCTGATATATTGATACCAAATTTCCTGATATATTTAAACAACTGTCATTTTCTGCTATCCATGAGCAAGAATGAGAGAAGGACACCATTTATTTTCTAAAAAGATGAAGTTGTTTTGTTTCTTCAGTGGTTTCTTAGAGAAGAGTTTGGGCCGGATTTCCAGGTGCAACAGTTGAGTGCTGTTTTATCAAATCTGGTTCTTTTTACAAAAGCAAACAAAATATGCATTCAGGAAGACATGAGAGTTGAGCACGAGAGGCCTACTGAGCCAGCTGAACTTTGAACCTTGTTCAATGCCTAAAAATAAATATATATATATAAAAAAGACATTTAAAGGTATCAAGGCTTCAGCTGGCTAAACTAGAGCCATATCTCCTGAGTTGTTCTGTTGAACATCTCAATACAGAGAAGGGATAAAGAAGCCATGGAAGACTTTCCCAAATCATGATCCATGAGTAGCTTGCTTGGACTCAAGCTCTTTCAAAGAAGTTTGTATCATACAATATCTTTTTTCTAGCACCAGCAATGGACATTTCCATTTCCACCTGCACTGTGTGAGCAGAGAAGAGGAAGACCAGAGGGAACTGAGCTTCACAGACRGGTGATTGTACCCCATACTCGTGGTTGTGTGGTCTGTGCCTCACATGTGAGATAAAGGGGAGCTGCTCCTCCTGTGTGGTATCTGAACCTGGAGGCTTGTGTGTAAAGGGTACAGAAGATTAGGCAACACTTGTGAGCCTCTATGACTAAATGCCTTTGATGACAAATCAGATATTTGTCRGGAAAGTAGACTAAAAGATCTTTTTTGCTTCTGTTTCCTGCAGTTCTGGCGATAGCCCTACGCCATTCTTTAATTTTCCACTTCAACAATGACTTGCTAAAGGAATTGCAAACATGGCAGATGCAGTTTCAATACTACCTGGAGAAAAAGATCAAAAGAGGGAAGCCAAAGCCATTTCTTATTTTATTTTGGGAATTAAAGTTGAGGATATGAGGTGTTTTCCCTTGGCCAGGGAGGCGGAGGGAAAGGAGGGGTAATGCCAGCTGCTCTGTTACTCATGAAAGCAAGATCTCACTAATTCGATGTTCTTCTCCACCTACATACAGAGAATAATCATCTCCTAAAAATATTTATATATCCATACTGATTTCAAATAGAACACATGCTTCCAAAAATGTAATAAAGAGATGTATGTTCCAATAATGAAGGTTATAAAATATTTAAATACTTCCTCCGCTTCTTTCAGGAGGAAATGCCAAACAGCTAAGAGGAAGGAGATTCCAACTTCTCTTGTTTTTAGTGTGAGGTTCTCATTCCCCTTTGATTTATCACTCTCTTCTCCCAGAATAAAAACCCATTACTATTTTGTGATGCATATCCTGATCCAAACTTCATGCATATGCATCGCCATATGTTTCACACTTCTTATGCTTTCCTTAGTTTCATTTCAGGTTCAACATCAACACTCTTTACCCATCATGCTTATATACACATACTTTGTTCATTTCACACATCTCCCTGTGTTTGCAGAGTGGAACAGAGAAAGAAGTTGAATTGACTATATATCTTCTGKGGAAGAGGAGACTCCAGCTCGTATCCAGGCCCTTCTATGCCATTTTTACTCACTGCTTATTGAAATGTATAACACAAGGTATTTACTGGCTGTATGAATCCAATCTAAACTCTATTGCTTGTGCAGGAGTAGAATTTCAGTGAAATTAAGAAAAACTAATTTTTTTTTTTCCCGGTAAAGCCTCAAGATAAGAAATTGCAAGCAGCTTTGGGTATCTTTAGGCAGCATTACATAATTGAATTTTAGATTCTCTGTCACCCAGCGGAATACATTGSTTGATTTAATGCTCACATTATCTTGGGGACAGGTAGGGATCCCTGAGCAGGGATTTTCAGGACTGATTTCCTGGCACAGACTTGAGGAAAGATGCAATTTGCAGCATGCAGGCTGCAGGGAGAGCCCTGCTCCAGCTCTGGATGCTCAAGAAAGGCACATGGACATGTCTTGTAGGCTCCAAAGAGTGCATCATGTTTTTCCAAAGTCCCAGCAATATCAAAATAATCCTTTTTCCTGATGAGTCAATGGCAAAGAAGATAGCACCAAAAGGAAAGGTTGTTCTCAGCTCTAGAAACTGCTAAAGAACTGATTATGGCAGAGTTTTCCTGTTTAAACATTCTTCTAGGATAG
>NW_026623655.1:54812-61657 GCF_030028575.1 Malurus melanocephalus | reverse complement strand
GAGATGATACAGCAGCCTTTTTCCTGAACTCTGCTTTCTTTGAACACAGTAATTACATAATTACAGCGTGTTGATGCACTTGAAACAGGTGTTGCTAAACAGCAATTCTTATAATGTTTAAATTTTAGAGCCTGCACTTAGAATGCTTGAGAGAACCAGCAATTGGGGGTGTAAATCTCAACGATTCCAGATTTGTAATTGCATTAGGCCTTCCACCAATAGATTTAGGATCTTACATGGGAATAGTATGGACAGTGCTCTTTTTGGTTTATTTTTTGGTTTATTTTTACTTAGTAATTTAGCTGTGGCTGTGGATGTATAGTTAAACATTGGAATGGAGGTGGTGGAGTCACCATCCCTGGAGGTGTTCAGGGAAAGATTGGATGTGGCATTTAACGCCATTTTCTGGTTGGTGTGGTGGTGGTCAGTCAGATCGGACTCTATGATCTCAGAGATCTTTTCCAATTCTAAATAATTTCTGTGATTTGGTGATTCTGTTATACACGGGCAACCTGACTTTTGGGCCTGTTTATGTACTGAAGAAAAAAAATTGCATTTAAAAAAAATCCATTTAGTTATTAATTCAATAATTTTAGATTGCTCATAATGCAGACAATGTTGCTCAGTGTGGGGTGGCTAACCAAAAATTTACTGGGATAGTAATTCTCTTCAGTTGGTACCTGAGAAAAACCTGGAGGTTAGTTTGAGTGGTATACACAATTTAGATATATTAATTTATATCCCCACTGGCCCTATTCAAATACACCTCATTTTTGACTCTGTTTTGCACTGCTATTTCAGCAAGTGTGAAAATTAGGTATACTATAAAACAAAGAATAATTTAGTGATTCCAGTGCTGGAAAGTGGCATACCTGAGCTCATCTCCCTTCTCCAAATCGCAGAATTTGGGGAAAGACACAAGAACCAAGTGCTCTGTTGGGTTCTCAGAGGGAGGATTCTGTTCCTCAGAGGGAGAATTCTGTTCCTACGTCACTGTCGAAAATTCAGAGCAATAAAACCCGAGGTGCAGGTGTGAGATGTTGCTTCAAAATGCTGCAATATCAACCTTTGCCAGGGGATCCACCTCACTTGACCTCTACCCTTTCAGAGCCCCAAATATCAGAGGAAACAAGCACTCATTTGATATTTATACAGATAAGAATACAGCTTTATTCTCATTTGACATTTAAATACAGTTACATTATGGTTTTTCAGATAAATGTCAAATGAAAGGTTTCCAAATCTGACATTTTTTAATAGTGTGCCTAAAAATGTTGCAATCAAATGAAGGGCTGTGATTCATGTGGCACTTAGCATGGTCTGCCTGTCTTCCACACACAATTTGAAGGCTAATTCCAGCTAAACAGARATCAGTATGGTACCCTTTAACCAAAAAGGAGAACAAGAGAGTTCTCTGCGGAATTAATTAAGCCGAAGTAAAACCCCTCCTAAGTTTTAGGTAATTGAAAATCTCTTATTATCAAATAAATCTATCAAATAGGTAAATAACTATTCTAACTCCGTCAGTCTCCAAGACTCTCTAACCAGGTTCTTCCAGTCGTTTCACAYGTGGAGGCTTGAATTTTTAATTAAGGATTTTCTTTTTTTGGTCTTTTAGTGCTTGACACTATACAGGATTTTGATCCATCACACCAAAAATCATAATCCATGAGCAAATTGTGTGGAGTTCTAAACTAGATGGAAAGGTTTGCCTGAGGTTTGTCAGTCATAGGAAATCTATAGAAAAAACACAATTTGAACTCGAGTCTAAATCAGAATTAGTTGTTTGACTGTTGTTTTAATTCCCAGAGCATCCATAAGGACACAATTATAAAATTGAAACCTCACCTAAAACTACTAGGCCTGACAAACGGGAATTTTAAGTGTACTAGATGAAATGTGTATTACTGAACAAGATATTTAATTCTTTGTCCTTAAGTGCAGGGAATTTTTACGCCTCTTTAAATATTTTGTTTCATTCTGTGGTCACYCCCAAAAAAACCAAAATCAAAAYAAARCAAACAAGCAAACAAAAAMMYYCCCCGAACACCCAAATATCCCTTATTTGTCATCAACCAAAGAATTTTCTTGAATTTTATTCCTTGCCTATCCCTATACAAAGAAACATCTCAACTGAATTTGAACAAATTAGTCCTCAAAAATGTATACTTTGAGTTAGTTTGAAAGAAAATGTACAAAATCCACTTCAAAACATCCCTTTCAAAAATCAGATGGAGCAGAAAGAAAACAATGGYCACTGCCACTTGGAATTTTATTGCATGTCTGGACCGGGTTTGCCATCTCRCCACGAAAATTAAATTCACATCTGGTGAAGTTTTTTTAGCAGTTTATAATCCCCCCTACCGAAATTTGAAACAGGTGCCAGTTAAATGAAAAGGCAATGTATAAAACCCCCCTGCACAATATGTTTTCCATATGATGAGGGAAGTGTAAGGAAGAGAAGAAAAAGTTTATTTCAAATCATGCAGTCAGGGAATAAAAGAATCAAAGCCAAAAAAATAAAAAAAAAAATCCGTGTGTGTAAGATAGAATCTTTAATGTGATTACACCTTTACACTTTCAGACCTGAAAGAGGGWCCACCCAAATCCTTTTCCTAAAAAGCTCCAAAAAGCCAAGTTGGGTAGGAGACAATCTGTATAACATGTCATTCATTTTAAGGATATGCTGGAATAATAAAACCTTATATTTTTAATGCTCAGAAAGAGACGGTTTTATGGTCATAATGATAGGGAAAATGGTGCTGTCAAAGGAGAAATAACAACTAATGGAGCRTTTGATATTTCTTTGCTTTCCAATGAATTCTTTACATTCACAGAGCTTGAAAGTCACAGTCTGGCTTCAAATGGCTTCAAAACTACAGGAATAATTTTGTGAAACCCCAACATATGAACCTGATGTTTTGCATTCTTTCAAGGCATATATCTCCTTTATATATGCCTCATATATATATATATATGTTGGTTTTTTCAAGGTCTTCTATTCAGATGATAGTAGTCAACACCCTAAATTCAGGAATATAAGAGAAGTCATAACATAAAAGTGAATAAATGCAGACAGGTTTAAAAATCTTTGAAATTTCATGTTTCATGATATTTCAGCATAAAGGAAGGTGTAGCTCGAGTTCGGGTCTGTAATTTTTATTGATGGGGTTGTGAATCTTGTGACAAGAGCATCAACCTCCTAACTGCCCAAATGAGAGTTTCTAGCACTTATTCAACATTTTAAATTCTACAAACAGGTTCTACAAACAGTACCATAACATGACTGAATCTGAAGATAAGAGGTCATAGATTTATTTATGGGCTTTGGCTCCAAACTCTCAAATCTGCTTTCCATTACATTTTATTGGGCTCTGCCTTTTAGCACATGGATTTTCCTTACATCTTAAGGAACACATAATTGGAATTTTAGGCATGGGGTGAGGTAACTTCAGTGATGATTGTATGTTCTCAAATTAAGGTGGGATCTAAGATTTTGACAAAATCTAATGTGTGTTATTTTGATGGAATGCATAAAATCAAAATACCTTTTACCTGAAATTCCTTAACGATCAYGTTGTGTCATGATGATGCCTTCACGAATGAAAATTTAACTGCAGATTTTTATTTTCAGTACATCTAAATTAACATATTAAAAACAATGACTTGGGTAAAATTTTGACYTTTTTAGCTGCATATTGTGGTGATGCCATTTGTGAAAGAATGCAAACTTTTGAGAAGACATCTGCACAAATCTCATAAAATTGCTSTACCATTTCACTTGCTGATGCAGAATCACAAAAGAGCAGCACACCAGGAAAAATCACATCCCTCTCATGAAGAACCAAATGCATTTTTAAGTCACAAGAAGGGCAAAGAGCTCCGGGACAGGGCTGGGAGAAAGTTAGAGAATTCAGTGTGGAGCACAAGACAAGCTAAAAAATATGGGGTAAAAAAGTCAAATTTCTTGAAGTGCACACATTTGGAGAAATTCCCAGCTCCAAGACTGACATATTGGAACAAGGTCTACTTGCACAATGAAAAATAAGAGCCACAAGGCAGTGATTTCTGTTTCTTGTGTGTTTTTTACCTTTGGTTGAAGTTTTTTTTTTTTTAATTTACTGCACATATGCTGAAATATGTGTGTGCTATCTAATAAGTTGTTTCTCTCAAAACAGTAATTTAAAATGAATCTCATTAAACCCCTTCTTTCTGAGCAGATAAACAAAGCACTAATGTATTTTTAATGAGGTAAGGTGATTTCTTGCTGTGAAAATGTGCCTAGACCTGTAAAAACACCATTTTCTCTCKACCCAATGAGGATAATGATGAGTTTTTATCAATGCATCATTGTCCTATTTGCTGCTAACACTGACCTAGTGAGCTACATATAAGAGCTAGGGACTCCTCCTGCCAATAAAAAATTCATTATTGCCCTTCTGAAATTGAATTGTTTCATTGTTTGAATTGCTATAAAGCCATTATYATAAATTTCCACAATCTTGTTTGAATTACAGATTTCACTTTGGTCATATTTCTTTTTTTCTTTTTTTTTTTTTTTTAGGTTTCCCACCTATTGCTGCTGGTCCCATTCAAAGTGATGCCCATCAGAACCTTTTTGGGAGTTTTACTGTGCTCTGAATGATTTCTCATGGTTGGAACAAAATCTGACTCTTCCTTTTCTGCTAAAACTGCTTCCAATAAAATAATTATTGACTCCAAACTGAACTTCAATAAGTTGCAGGAGTATTTTGTGAATTATTGGCACTTAGTTTTTTCCRCTTGAGACTTCTCGTGGAAAAGTTCATATTTTTAAAAACATCTAAAGCTAATTTATTACATATTAACAACAAATCCTGATCTCAGTGTGCAGGTTCTAGCCAGAGACAAGGGAACTTTTTAAGGAGCATTTAATTTCAATGAATGGACATTAATTTTGAAGAAAATTGAGCAGTGCCATCTTTTGTTRGAAGAGACAAACTGCAACTCTCAAATGTCAGGATATTTGGATCAGTTTGACTTGTGCACGTAGATTTCTGTCAGTTTTGTTTATCCCTCATGAGACAGATCTTTTTTCTCACTAAACATACGAAAGGATATTTTCTGTGTTTGATGAATACTTGCTGAGGGAGAAATTCAAATAAAAGAGTGCATTAAGAGTAATGAATCCTCAAAAAATTTGGGGTTAAAATGAGGATGGTGGTGCTAAAGTGAGTGCTAAAAAGTGAGTGACAGTTAATCCTGCTAAAATGAGTGACAGTGGGCATTGCCCTGTTTCCATTGGTGGCTCTCAGATCAGCTTTTCATGCAAAAAAACCTCACATTACACTTCCAGGTTTGCATARCAAAATCTTAAACTAAAGGCATGATTTGGGGTAATTTTTTTCTTTTTCTTTTTTTGATAATAAAGCCCATGATTTCTGAAAATGAAATGAGCTGTTTATGACCAATGCAAAACCCTCCTTATAACAGCAGATCTATTAAAAACCAGTAACATCAATTAATAAAAAAGGCAGTATGAATCTCTTTTTCAACAATTCTAACGCATTTCTTTTCGAGACGGGGATTTTCAAGCTATTCCTCCACGTACTGCAGGCAGGAAGGAAAGTTCCTCCATTTGAGAAGCCAAGCATATCCTGGTGTGCTTCTAGATCATTCCTGATCTTGCACTTTGCTCACCAAGCTCAGTTTCCCAAGTAATTAAGTGGCACCGACTTCCATGCAGTAGACTAACCCCTGTCTCACGCATCCATGCCTCATTTCCTCATTTAATGCTCTTTGCAGCCTTGTTATTTATTTTCTTTAATATTACACTTCCAGCTCTACAGCCAGATGAGTCACACTCATTGCCATCCACCACGGCGCTCTCCAAGGCCTGGGAAACAATAAAGTAATTTATAAAAAAGCTTTTCCACTGGAGTTGTACGTAGAGAATCTAACCTTTCTTTTAGTGGCACTTGAATTGTGATGTAGTTCCATTCAGGAAAGATTATTCATATTAAGAAATAGAAGAACATCATGTATTTTATACTGTTAAAAAAAAAGGGAAAATAAAAAGAAATGAACCCACGACACCACGACACGGCAGCAGAGTGGTGGGAGACACTGAAGCTGATGATCACAAACTTTTCTTCATTCAGAAACAGAAAAAAATTAACATGGACTGAAAGTTTCGGAGCATTTTCCTTCTTTGCCACAGAAAATGAGAAATAGAGAAATATAGAAATATAGAAATAAATATAGAAATATAGAAAATATAGAAATATAGAAACATAGAAAACGGTAAATAACTGTAATATTCTACAAGAAAAATAATTGTCTTTGGCTGTGCAACGACATTGTTAACAGAGTCCTTTACAACAATCGTCTACATTTTGCAATTTTCCCTTGAGCTGGAAACTCTTTGAAATGAGCATGAGTCAGGCAGCCTTTGGGGAATGATGTTGCAAGGTTGTAAATGTTGGTTCCCATTCCCACGGAATTCCTGCTGGAGGGAGATCAGGGGGTGTTGAAGATACCTGCAGCACCGTGGAGCTCCCAAAAACATTGCTGAGCCTCGTCTTGTTGACTTTGAAGAGATGTAGCTATTGAGGTTGGCAAATAAAAATAAATATGAAAACAAATTTTTATAATAAAGAAAATAATAAAGAAAATACATGAAACTGGTTATGCTTGTGTGTTGGTTTTGCTTGGCCCAGTTTTTGGAAGTGGGGGCCCAAAAAGATGGCGCCTGTGAGAAGCTTCTGGAGGCTTCCACCATGTCCAGCAGAGCCAATTGCTGTTGGCTCTGAGGATGATGGACATGCCACTGACCAAACCTGGGCCAATTAAAGATAGTGGTTACG
>NW_026623655.1:15063-54329 GCF_030028575.1 Malurus melanocephalus | reverse complement strand
GCCCATGGTGACCATGGTGGAGCAGGCTGTCCCTCTGCAGCCCATGGTGACCATGGTGGAGCAGGCTGTCCCATGCAGCCCACGGTGACCATGGTGAAGCAGGCTGTCCCCCTGCAGCCCATGGTGACCATGGTGGAGGAGGCTGTCCCCTGCAGCCCATGGTGATCATGGTGGAGCAGGCTGTCCCCTGCAGCCCATGGTGACCATGGTGGAGCAGGCTGTCCCCCTGCAGCCCATGGGGCCCACAGAGGGTGCAGAGATCCACCTGCAGCCCGTGGAGGAGGGAGGTCCCCACGCTGGAGTGGGCCGATGCGGCAAAGGGGGCTGTGTCCAGCAGGAGACCCATGGAGAGAGAGGCTTTGCTCCCGAGATGGAACAGCCTGGCCTTGGGACTGCACCCAGTGGATGAGGGACCCCACGGTGCAGCAGTTTGGGGACGACTGTCTGCCTGTGGGGGGACTCACACAGCAGCAGATGTGTGTGGACTGCTGCTCGTGAGAGTGGAACCGCGCCGGAGAGGTTCATGGAGAACTGTCTCCTGTGGGAGAGACCCCACGGCAACGCAAGGGAAGGACTCCTCTCCCTCAGCTGTCACAGAGGATCCGGTGATGAACTGAACAACCCCACACCCTGTTTCGTTCCTGCTGCTTTGTTGTATGTGGGAAGGGGGGAGGGAGTGGGGAGAAGATCGGTGTCTTTGAGGGTTGCAATTTATTTCTCATTCTCCTCCTCTGACTTTGTTAGTAATAAATTCACTTGATTATTTAAGTTGTGCCTGTTTTGTCCATCAAGTGTTTTCCTCCTTATTGCTTATCTCAACTCATGAACCTTTTTGTTAGTTTTTTTTTTTCCCCCCCCATTCGCTCTTCTCTACCCGGTGTGGTGGTGGGGGAGAGCGAATGAGCAGGTATTGTGGGTGCCTGGCTTTAAGCCAGCATTCCAAACCGCAACAGCTTGGAAACTGAATGGTTTAAAAACAGGATTGTATCTAAGACAATTTAACGTTAAATATTGGTTATTGAAAAATCAAACGTCAACCTGTTCACTGTAGAAGTACTAACGATAAACAGCTTTATTTCAGCACTCAGGTGAGGGTTCTGCAAACTCTTTWAAGCTTAAAGACACTATAACTGAGCCCTCCCTTTGGAATTCTAACCATGTGATAAGACTCTTTATGACGACTTCAATATTTAGACTCTTATCAGAAGCRGGAGAAAGCACAAGGCGGCATTCAAAAGAATTAAATAAATCTGAATTCAACAGAAATAATTTAATACATTTCTTCAAACATTATCATCCTCCAGGGAAGCTTTCTTCGTGTTGGTGGTGCTATCATTGTTGCTTCTTTCAGTTCAGTCTTCTTTACTGGGGTAGATCCTGTCTCAGATTTCTGATGGTTTTGCTAATTTGTGTCAATATTGAACTTGGTTTAAAAAAAGCTTGTGAATTAATATTTTCAAAATTCTCATGTTTCAAACAAGGTGTGACAAGATTAGCATTCCATAGAAAGAAACTTGAAGCTACACGCAATCCTGAAAGAAAGGGTGGAGATACAGAGTTGGTTTTTTATAAGGACCATCCTAAATAATTGCTCTTCAAGGACTTGATACAAAGCTGGGCTTTCCAGAATTGTCCGTGGTTACAATTTCCAAACCTCTCATCCTGTACATCCTCATGCTTTCCATAGTGCTGCTGGTATTAGTTTAATGGATGATACATGAGGTGTTGTGAGGAAGCTGTGCTGTAGGGAAAGGCTCTTCTGAGTCATGAACACTGCTCAACTGTCRACTCATTAAATTGATTAAAAGTGTGCCTTGTTATAGGCCAGCTGCTTATGCAATTTTTAAGTGATGCATAGGTTGAGATCTCATTAATTGAACTTTTATTTATTCTCATGGCTTTGTGATCTGAGCTGTTGTATTATTATGTTGTTTACATCGTCACCTTTGCCAGCGGTCATGCAATACCTGCATGTTTGGAAAATAACCTTTCTGAGGAATATAGGATAATTTTCTGCTCTTTAGCAGGGTTTGGAATGATGAATCATCCCAGAGACGCATATATTAGACACCTTTAGTGCTGGGCCCATCTCTGTATCCAGTTTGAAACATAGTTATCTCTCCCAAAAACACTACTAATAAAGAAGCTTTAACAGAATTTAAACAATAGTTTGAAACAAACTCCATTTCTCTCTTTCCCAAAAAGTAAATTCAACAGGATGCAGGTAACAAAACAATCTACTTAAAAATTAGTTCCTTAACTGTGCTCATGCATGTGCTTCTTTCCCTGCCAGACAAAGTTGTTCAGGTCACAGTGATAAGATTATTCTTTTTATGAATTACACAGTATTGCAAATCACAAGGCAATTAGCAATAAATAAAATATTATCCTGAATCATCTCAATAGATGCAAAGTCAGTAGGTAGCAAATAGACCATTACAGTTTAAAAAAAAATTAAAGAAAGTCTACAGCACAAGAAAAAAAACTTGGCACTGCAAAGGCAACTCAGTTAAAAGCTGCAGTCTGCATTATTCTTATATGAACTATTAACACCATTTTTRGAAGGAATATGTGATGATCTGAGTCATATCCGGTCTACTCTCTCTAGTGACTGCAGGAAGTTGATCTGTGTCATAAAAAATACAGAAAACACCCTGGAATATGGCTCTGTGTGGAGAGAGCTGTAATGAAAAACGTCCTTCAAGGCCTAAGGTTTGTTATTTGTGGAGCCCTCGCTGTCAGGCTTGTGTTTGACATGTGTGGAAAGCTTGTAATTACCTGGATCTCATGTATTGTACTCCAAATCTGCAGAGAACTGCTTCATAACTCACTTAGGGTTCACTGGGAATATAATACTCACTAATTAGAAAATATGAGTGACAGACAAATTCTTAGCACTGGGGAGGGCTCTAGACCTCTTTAGAATTTCTTGTACTTCTCTCTCATAGGCCAAAGCACCTGTTTTAGRCATATCTAAAGCTGTTTCAAAGCTTGATTTTTTTTTCAGTCATTGTGAGTTGTGTCCTGAAGGCAAAACAGACAAAAATTTCCCCTCTCTGCATGTACCTTTTAAACAAATCCTGAAAATTTAGAGGCACAAACATTCCGCTGATGTTGAAAAGGAAAATATGAAGTTTTTAAAAAAATACTTAAACAAGTCCAAAGGAGCTTAAAYAGAAAGCAACTATTGCTGGTAWGGTTTTATTCTGAGCACTGAACCTCGTTCTGTGGATTCATCTAAAATACGCCACATGGGACTTCACCAAAAGGAAATCAGTTTTCTGGGAAGTGGCTRTTGTGGTAGCAAAGAACCCATCAGAGCTGTAATCAGAACTGTTTGCTCAGGGTTTTCTTGTGAAATGGGATGAAATCCTGCTTTAAAACTGGGGCCATCCATCCCCCATCTGGGTAATCAGCTCCCAAAAGGGAACACCACGTGGAGGAGCCAGTTAATCCATTTTTCTGGAGCTGAGGCATTTCCTAATACACAGATATATTCTTCTACCTGAGTGGTGCTCAGCTTACACAAACAAGAGAAAGATCACTCAAAGAATGCACAAGCAATTTGGYAAATGCCACATTAAGGCCAAAATTTTACTGAGAGAAACCTGGAAAAGGAAGAACAGTCATACGGAGACAGAAACATCTAAATCATGGAGCTGAAAAMAATAATTTTGAACAAAAGATGGCATACAAATTAACTATTGTAACTCAACAGAATTTGGGCAATGCTCTCAGGCACATGGTGTGGTTTTTGGGGTGTTCTCTGCAGGGCCAGAACTCGATGGTTCTGATGGAATCCTTCCAGCTCTGGATTTTGTGATGCTGTGATTCCATTTAAAAAACAAGAGTGCTGTCTTCACTGTGAGTCTCAACCTCCCAGTTGGTGGCAGAATTTGTCTCATGGTCATAATTCYACCAGTAATGTTGATCTTTTATAGAAGGCATTAATTAGTGAGTATTCAGAATGATAAGAAATAATCATGTAAAGAATTTATGAATTAATATTCATATATTATTAAATAGAAGGCATAGAAACTGGGAGGATTATATKCTTTGGACAGCTCATATAAAACATCAACTAAGATCACAAAATTATGATATATGCTCATAAATTTGTTATTGTTCCTTCCAGAGTATCCCTGTTCTTCTCAATATTATCAGAGTTGACTTCTGGGTGAGAAAAGGTTTGACTTCTCAGAGYTGACTTTTGGGTGAAAGAAGGACCCTGTAACCAAAGCCACCAGAGAATTCTTACTTTTTTGGTGCATGCAGAGCCTCTATTTAAAGTCTCACACAAAAGGTTTCTATAGAAACCTGAAGGACTCAGCCAACTGGTGCTAAAAYGATGGACCCCAAGGCCTTTGTGGGTAAAACCCCACAAAGATATTTATCCACTCCACTGCTCCTGAAATCACTGATATCCACCATRTTTCAGCATACATCTTTTATGCACCTATTGTATGTTACACTAGCACACTATCTTTAAAAATAAAWCATTCTGGTCACTGTTAAAAACATGGCTTTAACTCAGGTCCTCAGCTGATCCCAAAGGTAGTGAATTGAAATGAAAATTATCTCTGCTCTCCTTTCTGGCACATACTATCACCTAGCACATGTAATATGAGCTTTACTTTTTTTTTTCTTTTCTTTTCTTTCTTTTTTTTAAGGACCTGTTTGTCCTATATATAGCTATGCTTTAAATTGTTACTCACTAAAAGAGCAAGTATTTTTGGTTGCTTCTGAAAGTCATATTTCCATAGTGATGCTGACAGAAATATGAAACACACCATGAGAAGTGAAACTTCACTCACTATCACAGATCCTGCTCTCAGCTACCATTTTTAAGCCAGTGTGGAATATTGTATGTGCAAAACTCATTTATTTTCTGGATGAATTTTTTTTTTTTTTAATATATGTTGCGATGGAAGAAAGATGGAAGACCATTCACCCCTGTCACTTATTTGGGGCAGTGCTTCAGAGGACAAAACACATTTCTCATAATGGTTTAGTGGGAGATGATTCTTGCACGGATTTTTTTCTTTTCTTGGTAATATTAGAAATGCAGATTCCTTCATTTCCCTATTTCTCATAGTAGTGTGGTACTTAGGCAAAATCATTAAACATTAAAAAAAATCTGTCTTGCTTCTCTGTCTCTCTCTCTCTCTCTCTCTATACATATACCATATCTATACTCTATATGACTGAGCATGATGCAATGCTAATTCACATTTACTGTTCCACCAAGACGATTATTTTGTAAGTATTTAACTTAATTAAATGAAAATTAATTAAAATTAAATTAAATTGCTATTCTTCAATTTACAGATTTTTGTTGTGGAAGTGAAGCTCACAGCTTGTTACTGTCTCATGACACCCTCTTTCAATTTAATATTGAAAYTAATTGTTATTAAAATGAACTATTACCTATTATATTTTCAGAGAAAAGTCCTCATTAGCCTCTGAATTTTATTACTGTACCATTTCAGTGCTGTGCAGACTTCCTCATGAAAATCGCTTTCAAAAACCCACGTCAAAAAATGCTGAATAAGGACTTCAGAGCCTTTTAATTAATTTTTAATCTTTGTTCCTGAGCATGGAGCTGATGTCAATAAAATGTCCAGGAGGACTCTATTTTATTTTAAGAAGAARTCATCAGGTTTATCGAGCCAATATCTGCTCCCAGGTATGGCTGAAACGTTTCATCTTCAACAATGTCAGCTTCAGGCAACTCATCTCAAGTTAAAAATACTTTAAGAAATTATTTTACTTAAAAAGCTTTAGGAGAGAAGCGCAAATAAGCAAATTAAAAGGAAGAATCAGTAAAGTTRAGCTACCTGTGCCACTGCCTTCCTTATGATTGCCACCACCCCACAAATGGCAGACCCGTGATGTGAATTTCCATTCACATTTCCACTTTGTTGCATAATTACAACCACTGTAATTTGGGATTTTACTAACTGTGGTCGTGACAGGGCATGTTCATCGACTTCCTTAAATTTCTCATAAAAAAATCTTTGCCAGTTCTCACAGTAAAGTTTAGGAGGTGGGAAAACAAGGCTGAAACTGTAGAAAGAAAACCTTTATTTGAGATTCTACAGTACCAGTATGATTTGTACAKATACTTGCAAAGTCCTTGAGCACATGTATAATTAAGAACTTAATTAACTCCACAGAGGGAAATAAAGCTGCTTTGTGTGCATCACCGTTTTGAAGGACTCCAGCATTGTTCTCAGAGCAGTAAGATTTCGTGGAATGCTGCTGAAAAGGGTGAATTGTAATTTTCTGATTAAGTGGAATARGAAATACCCTACTTCCCCAAGAAAAAAAAGACCCTCATAAATTTAAACAAAGACAAAATGTATTTTTTTACAACTTAAAATATATTTAAGATGCAAATAAATTGAGCACATTTAGCTTTCACTCAGGGAAAATAGTTAAATTCAGAGAATCTAGTTAGGGGTTTTTTAATGTATCAATATATAGCTTGAGGAAAGACTCTTTTATGCATTCAGAGGAGGTATTGCTCATATTTCTTTGCTAAATATCAGCACATGAACAACAGACTGCAGAATGACTGGTGCTGCTGAAAAAAAAGATCTCAAAGAGGGGTCATAAAGGGAGCAGGCATCAGATTTGATTTAAGGACAAAATCTCCTAAAAATAACATGCCTRTRTAYGATATCACTGCAGCAAAGAAGATGYAGATAATTATAATAAATTAAAATTGAGGTCCCCAAAAAGGACTGCTATGAGGATATATTTGACATACTAGAAAAAAGAAAGAAAAAATCATCTCAAAAGTAACACATATCACCAGAATTCTAGACTTTTTTATTGTATATTCTGCTAGGGGTAGTAGTAATTTTTTACTTTGCCTTACAAAGGAATGAATGAATGAATTGACTAATACTATTTAAAAAAATAAATTTTAAATGTATTAAATTAAGAATTGATCAGTTTGCTGAATAGAGGTTATACAGAAGTTAAAATCCCCTTAATTTAATTAAATAGAAAATGGTCAATTTATTTAATACAAATCCTATCCTGTGGTCAAAATACTCTTATCATGGAACTAATATGATCTTTGAAGTTCCATAAAATTACATATCTGACAATGTTTTGATCTTTCTAATATTCAAATGAAAGCTTCAATTGAAGGCTGAGRGGGACCAGAACCATTATTTCCATCTTAAATATCTTGGACAAGGAATTTAGCAGAGCTGGCTCCTCAAAAAGGGAGAAAACTCCAACAAAGCAGGATTTCCAGGGTGTCTTGCTGCATTAAAATTATCATTTCTGACAKAGCAGCAGCAGATTGAAGGCTGTGACTAAGGACAACAAATTTCAATTGTGGAAAATTAMACTTGTAATTTTTTAATAGTTCTCCAGCAAGAGATCAAATATCATTTGAAAGCATTGCTAGTAAGGTGATTTAAAAAACATTTCARGGATTAATGGAGTTATAGGCTACAGGAAAAAAAGGGAAATACAATTCTTCATAGTGACTTTTGATACATGAATGTAGGTGAAATTRAAAGATACTCATTTACATATGAGTAAATGTAATGAGGAAAGAAAAAATGAATCATGAAAGAAAGAAAGAAGTGAAGTTTTCTTGTTCCAAGCTACCAAACATCACACAAACACCCAGAGTAAAGAAGGCCCTGGTGACTTTTAATTTCTAGGACTCAGCAGATTATAAAAATCAAAAATTTAGGCAATGCTCAAGAAAAAAAAAGCCTCACTTGTTGATGGGTACAGCTTCAGCAGCAATAAAATTAAAAATAAGATGTGTGTTCTACACCTCTGATGATGAAAACTTGATTTCTTCAGTGTTTTTTTCTTTTCCTTTGTTAATATTAGGAGATGTTTAGGGGAAAACTGCATCCAGTTCACATCTTCCTAGTGAAATTTCTGAATTAACTAAAATTGGAGCAAACCTGAGTAAGATATCTGTAACAGTAAATATTAAATATAATGGGGCTTTAAAAATAGGAGTAACTGGAAGGAAAAACCTCAAACTACCAAAGACCAATATTTCCTTTTAGAAATAACAAAATATTTCAAACACAAATAAAGAGTTCAATGTATTTGAATAGAATGTTTAACCCACATCTTTTCCCCCGCTCACCAGGTAAATATTTTGCTCTACATCAAAGTTTTGGGGAATTGCTGTGGACTGAAAATGGAAAGAGGCCTTGCTGCATTACTTCTAGGCCTAACTTAAGATTCAGAGAATTTTAATAACTTGGCTAAGTCTTATTTCTATTAATATAATTCTCCCATCTATCAGAAAATGAAAAGGATATTTCCCACAGGATATAGAAACCCAAAAGATAATAATCRAATCTACATTTCCATAACAAATACCTGGATAATAAAATTTTCTCTATTTTTAATGTTGTGTAGGGCTATACAAGCACATACAAGTGTAGGTGGCTTACKTTGGTTTTGGGATACAGAAATGAACTTTGCAATATGAAAAAAATTTAATGAGTTCAATTTCACCTTCAATTTGAGCACTTCTATGTTTGATCAGAAGAGGTGGTTAACCATTTAATAACATTTTTCATATATTTTATGTTCAAAATGCACTGGTTTATGCTTTTAAATTTTCTTTTATTACAATGAAAGTGACTTAAAATTAAGTGTGGGAGGCATAAAAAAATCCACCCTACCTTATGTCAAGAAGAATATCAAATTATTGATCTGTAGACAGGAGGAAATTAAATATGGGATCCCCTTCTCATTTAAAAGAAAATAACTGCAACAACTCTTCAAAAAGTTCAGAGAAGAAACAGATTAAAAATGCTGGCATGAAKTCAACAACTGTCTTGAATGTATCTCCTGCAGGAGTTTCGTTTACAGAACACCACAAGTACAAGGATTTGTCAAAGTTTAGGGACGAAACTTTTTTTGCTGATCTTAACCCTCATACACAAAGTCACAGAGACATTTCATGGCTGTGACAGCCAAAATTATTACTTTATCTCTGAAAACAGAATTGTTTACAGTCACATATCATTTTAATATATTGTGYTTCAGGAAGTTTCTTCTTGGATTCATTGAAAATATCTCTGCATTTCATTAGGAGTCAGTTGAATAGGTGGCCAAAAATCAATCAATGTTTTTTTTCCACAGAGAGTTAAAAATCAGGTTTTTTTGCAACTCTGACACCTGAGTTGTATYAATCTGACATAATTTATCACCATCAAATATTCATGAAGTGTCAACTCAAACTTGTCAGTTCAATGTAAACTATTTAAATCTGTGTAATTGCATTTTTACCTTCATATGGTGCCATTCCACGTTCAGCTTGGTCTACAAAGAAAACAAAGAATGGAGATCAAAGTGAGAAGGGCCTTGTGGGTGTTAATAACAAGAATTTYGGAGGTAGAGRCTTGAGGCATAATCATAAAGACTGRGTTTATCAGGATTCCTTATTGACAACAAAAGGAACCAGTGGACCATCCCTTAGCTAAAATTTTCCTTTAGATTATTTACTGTCCCTGTGTAACTTAGGAAAGTGCCAAAGTCCCATGCCAGAGCGCAGGTTCAGAGATTCAGCCTTTTACTGAAGCACATCTGTGCTCTAGGACCTGCTAAAAATTCCGGTTTTGAGGACAGCAGTCATTTCCATTCCGTTTTCAATTCTTGGGTATACGCACTCTTAAGTTGTGTATTTCTTGATAATTTGGGAGAAAAAAAAAGTCTTACAAGGATTGTGGATATTCAGACAGCAAAAGCTTGAAGTAGGATGTTTAAAATATGGAATAACCCTTTTTGGAAGTTACAAATTTTGAAAGTTACGCAAAAAATCGACACAGTTGCTCCAGACTTGGACAAGTCATGTCTTGAAACACCTCTTAAGCTGGAGAGTGTAGAATACTTTTGGACCTGTTCCACTATTCCAGTGCTCTGAGATGAAAAAAGGCTTTCCCTGAACCAAAGTTTGGACATCTCATATTTCAGTTTATACCTGCTGTTCCTTGCCCTCCCAGGTCATGTGTGCCTTCCTTCATGCTCAACGATATCAATATATGAGTTTTGCGATGCTGTTTTCCAATATTGACACTGCAGTTGTACTGAAGTTAAATAGTTGAAGTGAAAGTATGAAAAATATGCTTTTCAATGGTATATTTTGCAAAATAGAGATTTTGCAAGTGGTTTCATCAGCAGTTAATTTAATAAAACAAATAAAAATGAACCAACCTGTTTTCCTCTGCTCGATGTTTCCATTCCCACTTTTCCAGCCTTAAAACCCTCTCACTGAAAGAAGAAAAAACAAGTGAGGTGTGAAGAGAAAAATAGAAGTAAATAAAAGTATCTCAAAAGTTTAGAATTTTCATTTGAAAAACTGAAACAACTTCAGGACATCTTTTATATTTTCATTGTTTTTCAATTTGAATATAGCTCACACCCTTCATCACTATTAAACCTATACAAGAGAAAAAGCTTTAAGTTCTCGTCTACCATATTTAACCTTCCTTATTCAAGAAATTTAATGCATCTGCAGAATTGCTTGGAACTTTTAGAACTTCTACTTATTTTTGATGAAGAGTGTTGGAAAAAGAACCTCTTGTACCCACCTTGATTMCTGACAAATAAAATCCAAATGCTAAGAAACTCACAAAGTATTAGGAATAACTTGAATTTAAAGCACAGCATCAATGTTGGTTCTGTTAACTATGACAGATATTTGGACATAAAATTTCGTTAGTTGAACAGATTTATCATGGAATAATTTCTATGCAAAGGCCAACATTTTCAAATGTCAGTACCCAAAAATCCATCTCCAGGCACACAATTAAAAAAGACATAATATTCAACTGTACATCTGTGTAATTTTGACTATTCTATGAAAATATAATGAGTTTMAAGCAAGTTTATATTGCCTGTAGATGTAATATCGGGATTTTGAGAGGCTTTTGGTTTTTAGGGGAACAATTCCAAGAAAACACTCCTTCAGATAAATTCCCTGCTTGACCATAGACATTAAATAAAACCCAGCTATCTTCCTACCAGATTACACCCTTCTGTTCTTCACAACAGAGGAGAGCCAACAAAATGGCTGAGCATTGTTGAGAAATAAATATTTYAAAGAGATAGTCAGAAAGTTCAATTTTGTGCATGGTGACTAAAACATTAGGGATGATATTCTTAGCATACACAAAAAAAATATCTCAATCCATCTTTTCTTGTATGAATTGCAAAGACATTTAAGAGTTTAATCTTCCTTGTTTCTGTAGAAAGCAGATATTCCCATTTTTCTATTTTGTTTCCATCCACGTGGATCCATTGAAGAAATATCACCCAGACAACTGAAAGCARCACTCTCAATTTTTGCATTAAACTCCTTTTCTTACACTCAGTAATGTTTTGGACAGCAGCATTAGAGCATTTTAGCAGACACGTGCAAGTCCCYGGTTTTACAAAAGGGAAATTGAGATATTAAACGCACCATCACAAATTTAGAAGTAAGCAGTTGGCTGASAAACCTTTCCTCTGACGATTCCTGTCTCGTTAGCTTTCCTGCAAGCCTCCCAAGAGTTTCTTTAGCTGCACCATGTGATATTTCACTACTGCTGTTTTCTGCTCTTGCAGCAAAACCTACTATTTCATCGTAAACAAATAGTGTTAACGCTTGTGATGCTTAATGTTTTGTCAGCTTGCTCAGCAAGTGTGAAGGAAATGCAAACACTTTCRAGCCTTTTTTCGTGCTGTCAGACTGCACTAAGTTGAGGAGATCTCCCAAATGGATGGCATTGTATGCTGCATTTAGAACGTTTGCTAAAATATTAAGAGTTGACAGTCTTTCCGTTCTTAAAACCTGGTTATTAAACAAACATTTTGTTTTTCTACCTGGAGCAAACAGAGATCTTTGTTCACAAAAAGCTTGCAGGCTGTGGACATGTTTTTTAGCTGTGACAGGCTTGCTTCCCAGAATGGCTTGCCTCACTGTCTTTACTGTGGATGGCTTCCTGGATATTCCTAAGCATAATTTCTATACTCATGTTTTATATTATATTTTGATATGCAAATCTGCACATTATCTACCCAATTAGATATGCTTTTCAAAASCCTAATTTTTCATAAATATTTATATCTTTTGTCACTTCATATAATTAGCCCTTTATAATAAGTGGAATGAAAAACTCGATGTGAACAACATGATTTATTTGAGAAATATGGGTTCCTTTTTTCTGCCATTGGTTCTGTCCATATATCACCCTTAAAACAAGACAAAAGGTGGTTGCAGTACATAAATCATTAATAACAGATAAATTGTGCAATTGCAATAACTTCTACTACCTTTAACCAGCGTGGGCAGCCTTGGGAAAAGCTCGTGTACGCAACTCTTACCATGCACAATSAAAACATTTTAGGGGTTTAAGGGCTCAAAGAAGTAAGTAATCCTTAAGTTTACCAACCCCTTGATTTCAAAAGATGCTTGAGGTAMACTAAAACATTGAAAATGTAAAGTTCAATGTATTTAACAGATATCTCGTGCTTTTTGACAAGGCCTGTGATATTCAAACCAGCCTCTAGCTGCTGATCTAGAAAGTTACGTGTTTCCATAGATCATAATCTCCAAACCCCATGCAGCTGCCTCAGATCCTCCATTGCATCTCAAATGCCAAGAGATGCTTCCTTTTAAGCAACTGAATCAAACCAACACTGAGCTGGCAGAGCTGTTATCTTGTAATTAGTTTAAAGCTGTGAATGAGATGCAAGGTAGCGTGTTGCTCTATTTGGTGTGTGAGACAAAAGAAATTGTCATTTTTGGGGCTGTCCACCTGTGAATGGTTGAATGTAGTATTTGGGCCTTGGTGGGATTTTTTGTGGTGGTGTTGGTTCTTTTTTTTTTTTAAAGCCTGATTATTTGGGTGCTTAGAAGCCTGATTTTGATACCCTTTCTCATTTCCTGTACTTTTATACTCTTGGGTTGGTCTGTTGAGTCGAGGAGGTCACCAAAAAGGTTTTACAAGAGAAGCAACCAAAAAAAACCATGAATGCACTGGCAAACTTAATTTCTTGTCTCATAGTGGACTTCTGGTTTGTTTGGTTTTWTTTCTGCCTCAAGATGATTTTTAAACAGACTTGAACAACCCTTTACATAACATTGTCAGCTTGAACCAGATTTATTTGTCCAATGAAGTGTGTTTTATCAGAACATTCATTACCCTTTTTGAACACAGCGGAGTCAAGGATCAGAAAGCAATTTTCCTTCTTTCCTGTTCTCAAAACCATGATTTTTTTTAGTGAGGTTAAGCAGCCCTTTTTCAAATTCCCTGTGCTTGATGTGTCATCTATGGATGAGTCAAGCCTGTTATGCTGGAACTCTGAATACAAGAATTGTCCCTCACTCCAAAAACTTTGGAAAGGAACGCTTTATTTTTTTTTTTTTTCCATAGGTAAATCTGGAATAAGTTTTCTTTTTGTTTGTAGGTGTCATGGCCATACCCATTGATATAAGGTGTTTGTATGCAGGCTCTTCAAATATTCATGTTTGCACCATGACTGCATTGCCTAACCAGCTCTATTTTTTTTTTTTTTGAAAATACTAAAGCTGCTACATCAACATGAACAGACTGGAATTTCTTTGCATTTTTAGAAACATCTGCTCTGCATATCACTGTGTAATATAKCTATATATTTACTGCAAAAGAAATTAAGGTGTCACTTTGCTGCCAAAAATTTAAGCATGTGCAGGACAGCGCTATTTTCGACACGCCGCAGATGGAGTGCTTTAAAAAGGACAGCTTAGCCTTTGCAGCCACATATAATGGATGTATACCCATCCTCCAGATAAAAAACAACTCCTTGGAGTGAATGTTTAGTCTGCCTTTTTGCTCTRCTCCGAGTTTTACTTCCAACAGCTGCTTTCCAGTTCACGTGAAAATACTATTGATGATTGAGGGGAGAGCTTTGSCTCTAAAGCATGAGTCGTGTTTTTCTTACTGACCAGCTTAGCCCTTTCTGTAATATAAGGGAACACGGATTTCCAGGTCCAAATTCCCAGGAAAATACTCCCATGAAACAATGATGGGCTGAATGGGGTACCCTGAAGACTCTGACCATGCAACTCAGCCATTATGTAGAATAAAATGTAATATTCATGGGGAGAGATGCAAAAAGGGGGAGTTTAAGGCCATAAAGTGGTGGTTACAACATTCAGCTCCAGCTCTGGTTATTTCAAACAGCTCCTACATCCTTCGCCTTGCTCAGACCAGAAATGCACAATGAAACACTGGGAAGACTGTGGAAAATGTTCAAGGATTGGCATGCATAGGAAACTTTGGTGGAATTGAAGAGCAAGAGGGGAGGATTTGTTAGTCTCCCAAGACACCCATTTCATCTCTACAGAAGAGAAAGTGGTCAAAATAAGGTATTTTTTGTTTTGCCTGATCCATCTCTTAAATTCTTAAGCTCTGCCTGCTTTTTCCTGGACATTTTTGTTCCTGGGATGGTCCAATTGCAGAAGGAACTTCCGGTCCCATTTAAATTTATGCTGTTACTTCACATTAATCAGTTAAACTAAATTCCYACTTAAAAGAACACATCTATTTTGCATCACCTAAGAAGCTGAAYTGATTCAGGAGATGGTCACCAATATCTAAAAAAATAAATCATACGATCAAATTTTCGAAATATGTGCATAGCCGTCACCGTAAAGGATATTACAGTAAGTAGCTAAATATTTTGATGACTGTTATTTGGAGGGGAATTAGAAGGAAGGAAAGGGTGATATCCCAGCATGGAGGTTTTTCTGCGCTGTTTCACTTGCATGGTTGTATGTAAAAGCYAAGATCCCTCTGGGTTTAAACATTCTTTTCCTAAAAGTGCGTTCTGCTCTGCCCAGGCTCATACATTGATACACAGTAAATGAGACAGAAAATAGGAGTGAAGAAAGAAAGATATGTGTAGAGAAAATAAAATATAGACAGAAAATATGAGTGAAGGTTTGTTAGTATTTCAACACAGGTCAGAGGAGAGGAAAACCCTTCACTGTGCTTTCCTTTCACACCATGGGGTGATCCCACTGACCACCAACTGGATTTTATCTCGGAGAAACACTGCAGGGGCTCTGCTGCCACACTCAGCTGCAGAGGARCAGCCCATGGGACAAGACTGGAGCTGCTCTGATAAAAAAAAATCTCCCTGCAGATCCATCCCTGTCCCCAGCCAAGGCGGAGGCGGCTCCAAGGGCGTTGGAGGCACCACGGCGGCGTTTCCTGCAGATGCTCCTTCTGGGTGCCTCTCTCGCAGTCAGTCAGGCAGGGAGGTTATTGCTGAACAGCACAAGACATTCCCTTCCTTCAGTGCCTGAGCAATCTGTCTCTGCGGTCTCCCCARCCTTTACGAGCCCAGGGAGTTGGAAAATAAAAATATCAACTGAACCCGAGTAAATCGTGCGCAGAGCAAAGCAGAGACTGAGCTCTGGCTGGGCCTCGCCATTCAGGAGCACAATTTCAGCTCATACCACACAAAATGAAGAAAAATGAATGCTTCTCACAGCTGGCAATATTTTACTTCCATTTTTCTCCCAAAAAATAATATTGATTTTGTGTGGATTCTTTTTAAGATGAAGAAGAATGAAGCGAAATTAAGTGGTATTGAACATCAAGACCTTGCTTTAGCTAAGCAGCAGGATGTTTAGATCTTTGCTGAAAGCTTGTTTGAACTACTGGAAAGCTCCTGGACTCTGCAAAATCAGGCAAYACGTTTTAAAGCAGGTCAAATATCAGGCAATTCAGCTGCCAGGAATTTCCCATCAGCAAAAAGAGAGGATGGGGAGGAAAGAATCACTTCCTTCCATCATTTCAGAAYGCAGGAAAGGCTGGTGCTACAGTCGGGTGACAAGCTAGGGGGACTGGGTATTGTTTTATCTAAATTTTCCTTCTAAGAATTTARTTATATATCATCATTTTTTTAAATATAAATAGATTTTGTTCATTTTAAGCAAGACCTGTGCCTAGATTCAAAAGTATTCTGCGAATGCAGTGCCATGCATGCTTCAGAAAATCCTTATGGACAATTATGTGTGCAGAATATTTAATTGCACGTGCACATATGGATTATTTCCACCAYTTGCATGGACACATCCCGAAGTGTTTGCACAAACAATCATAATATTTGGACATAATTTATTAGCTGGACAATTATACAAATTATATATTTGTATTTTCAATGAGTCCCATATTTTTATTACATGCTGTGTAATATTTGATCAACTCATTAAGAAACATGAGGATTTAAATTCAGGAGTGTCTGGATGAATGTCTGTTACACTTAATTAGTGATTGCTGGGAAAAGGAGCTGAGAATTATCATACTGCATAATGACAGAGATCTACACAGCAATAAAAATATTCTGCACAGTGTTTTAATAAGACTCACTGCCTTTGGTAAAGGTGAAGCAAAATGCAGCATTTTGCTTTGTGTCAGGGGTTTAATTTCAGAGTTTTATTTGTAAACGTTGCAAGTCATTTAAAGAAAGGAGTAATTGTCACAGCAGAAAGGCGTGTTATTACASATTTTTTACAGCCATGTTGTGGTGGCTTCGGTGTATACTAAATATTTAAACATACATAACATACATTAAAAAAACTGACAGAGCAGCAGAAGATGAAAACACTGCACTTTTGGGATAAAGATTTCAGATACAATGCAGAGAGYGACAGCAAAGTAACCAGGTAAGCGTGAATCACCCTGCTAAGATGCTGAGGATGCTCAAAGGGTTAAGGATGGCAAATCACATTTTGTTGCTATGTGCAGCCAGGATAAAAATCTCCTGGAACCCCCTTTAATAGGTGAAAGGTGGTCTGAGCCAAAACGCACACACTGACGTCCAACCCTTCCCCAGAGGATCAATGATGTTTTTTTGTGTGTGATCAATGTAATATTCCACAGCTAAATTTAGGCACTCTGCATCCTATGAAAATTGCACCTCTCCATGTCTAATTAACAATAAAAAATGGTGGTTATCTACAGGTTTAATTATTTAACCTACAAGGTTGTAATTAACTTAATCTTTTCAATAAGGACAAAAGAGTATATGGGGAGGGAAAAAAAAAAAAAGGATTTCTAATGTTGTTTACTCAGAAGGAATTCTGTAATTTTCCCTAGTCAGCTTGTAAGATTACACCATCTTTGCTGTTAACTCCCCTAACCCAAGCAGCACACAGTGTGAGACAGACTGCTGATAGTTCTCACTGCCTCAGTGCATTACTTGGTTAAATCATAAACTAAATTCTGCAAAGATTGTCCCTGTTAGTTTGGAATTTTTAAAGGCTTTTAGCAATGGATCATAAGATTCAGTGCTTGATGTGTTAGAGGAATGATAAAAGGGTAAAAGCAGGTGTCTTTAGCCACAAACAAACCTTTAGTGCCAGGTTCACTCTCCTTTCAGTGCTGCACTCTGCATGGTTACAACTCATGGGGTGATACACACTGCTCCAACAAAATCTGAGGGAACTTTGTCTGATATCAGTRGGGCCAGATTTCACTTTTAATAATTCATTTGGCACACAAATGAGTATCTGCAGTGATGCTGTGGGTGGGTGCTGTGCAAAGGATCTCATCACAGAAACTCTTGCAGGACCCATCACCACCGTGAGCCCTCYTTTCCCCAAGCACTCTGAAGATATTTGCTGGTCTGCTATTTTTGTTTATCTGTCATTGCCCTGCCCCAAAGTGCACAACAAAAATCATTTAAGTGAAGATTCAAAGGATGGAACAGACCTGGGCCTAAGGGAATAAGAATTCAGCTCTGGGTTCTGACACTAGGCTGCTCTAAAATCATAAGCAAACCCATATGGCTTAATTTAGAAACATTAATAAGAGAAAATAGCACATGAGGAGATTTCTGAGAATCTTGCAATTCATATCAGACTGAAAAAAACCCCCATGAAATGGAAATGGAAATATACTCTACACTCTTCCTGGTATTTTTCCCCTTAACCTTATTCCCCATGCGTGAAATGGGAAAATGAAGAYACACTATAAAAATGAAAATTTAAATATCAAGCATTGTTCTCAGCATTACAAATACAATTGCCCACTCAAAKATTTKAAGGGTGGGTGTCAAGAGAAAGGGGTCAGACCTGGATGATCTMCAGAGRTCCCTYCCMACCACAGCCATTCTGTGATTCAGTGATTCTCTRACATTTAATTGACTSCTGYAGAAATTACCTTATCAAGTAGAAGTTCATTWGGGATAAATGTCATATAATGTAGGGATTATTTAAAAATAATTTTCATGTTAAGCTCACATTCAAATGCATTTTTGTAGGAAGAGGCCTACGCTAGCAAATAGAATAAATTTTCAAGAGCCAATTAAGCCTATGTGTAGGAAAGGAAAAAATTAGTTTGTCCAAAAGCTGCAGAACAGTTCTTTTTTTTTTCTGATTCTGGGGTGCCCTTGTGACTCAGAGAATTCAAATCTTCTCCCCCAAACAGAGAAGTTTGTAATATTATCATTGAACCAACAAGAAAAATACATTGGTCAATAAAAGTGATGCTTCCAGTCTTCACTTATTGGGAATTAAACAACTCATGGACAACTCAGCTGGAAAGAGCCATCATTTCAGTATTTGTTTCAAAGAAATTCAATTTTTTTCCCCCATGATTAGAACAGCCTAAGCATAGACTCTCAGACCAGGAAGTGTTGCAGCTCTTCAGTGATTCCTTCAGAATTCTAGTGCTAGCCATACTGTCTGATTTACCTAAAATTGTAATACAATCATCCAAATGGTGATACAATCATCCAAATTGTGATGCAATCATCCCCCAGCACAACCGACACAACACAATCTTCTCCAGCTGTTCCACACTCTATGTTATCCACTGTGTTTTGTATTAAAGAGATTTTGTAAATGAAAATGGTGTCTTTTTATCACAAAAATATGGATCTTAACGGGTAAATGTAAAAACTGAAAAAAAATTGAAAACATTTTCCCTGTTGCAGTGGACACATAAATGAACAAATCAAATGTCTCCTAAAACCCCTCAGCTCTGCTTGTCTGGAGAAGGCAAGARGCAACAGAGCTGATTGCAAAGCTGTCCAATCTCTGCTGATAAATGTGAGGACTTCATTCTCCACCATCTCCTCTCACAGACAGGCTGCTGAACCAAAGTTTCTCTGTAATTAAAGTTCCAGGGCCATTTTACAACCACATRCCTTTCTAGTAGGAAAAAAAACCCATTCATATATCCCCCCTCATGTAGTTAAATAAATGAAAGAAWTCTGGTTTGTTCCATGAAGAAAGAGTATTCCCAGAACTCAGTTCATGCTTTCTGCCTGCAGAGTTTTTTCTATTAAATATTCAAACTATAATGACTGAAAGGCACAGGTGCCTCAGCATTTAGAGGGATTTTATGCCAATCCTTCCAAGGGGTTACTGATCATTATGAAACCTTGATTAATCACATAGCAAAATAAAGACATTTCTATTCATTTGAATATGCTTGGGTTATTGAAGTCCTGTAACTTACCTGTGCACAAAATAAGATTCAGCTGAATTTTAGCAGTGCTCAGGTGTGTCTAACTGGGARTGACAGCCACTGCAATTTTACTCATTTAAGTAATGTATTCTATCAATGATAGGCAAAACCCCCAAGAAAATTACCCAAACTCAACCCCAAACCATTAAAAAGACACTAAAAATCTTGACCGACCAAGATTTAATTATAATCCCAGATCACCTGCTAGGAAAGTTAGATACTTCTTTCTACCTGAAAGAGTTAATATGGTGGAAAGAATGAATATCAGAGGGACAAATGGAAAATGAATTTGGGTGATTTTCAAATATCTGAGGAACCAATAGGCCGAGCTCCATTCCAAGAAAGGAGRAGGGTGTGTGTGGTGGGCTGAGCAGAAACTGAAACATGGCAAGACAGCACTAAAATTCTACAATTTGATAATTTGCTGGAAGTTTCTAGCTGGCACCATTTGAGCTGCATTCAGTCTGCTCTCAACTCTGGCTCCTGCTGTACACAATGATCAAGCCTGACCTAATGAAAGCAGAATTAAGTGAGCTCCAAACCCTGTGTGTGATTTATTTTTTTTTTCAGGTGTTTACTCATTCCGTGCCCCCACAGGCCCAAATGCTGCCTCATTATTCCCAATAGTGCTCCKTTTCAAATCAGTGACACAGACACAGGGAAAGGTTACTTGAACTATCCACAACCTGGCCTTGAAGCAAATTCTTCCTCCATATGTTCGATATCTTTGGGAGAAAATAGTCCAGGCATGCCTGTGTATTTATGTCTAACATTTCTGGAACTATTTTGGATCCAACTGAAGTAACAGGTGTCTGCATTAAAAGGGAAAAAAAAACCCCAAACATTTCAGCAGGATCAAAAGCTCTTTTTCAGCTATTTTTTTTGTCATTCCTGTTCCTGAGAAAGCCTAGGCAGCTTTCAGGGCATGGATTATGCCTGTACAGTGAACAATTTTCCATTGAGACAATGCTTTATCTCAAGAAAATAGGAATATATGGGATGAAAATTAAAATTTTTGAAAAGTGGAGAACTGAAGGACAGAAGAAGTAGGTGACTTCYGAGGTTTCACACAACTTCTGGAGCAGCAGGAAGATTCTTTCAATCCCTGAACCACAGGCAGGAAGGAAAATATCTGTCCATGAATTATGAGAAAATATTTGGTTTGTCCCTACAGGTCATTTTTTGGTCTGTGCAGTGCTGTGAGCTCCCTGCTCTGYCCTGGGYKTCCACAGTGCTAAWGGSAAAAATCAGCCATGAAARTAAACCARCTGTTGGAACTGTTGGAAAAAWCAGCCATGAAAATAAACCAACTGTTGGAACGAGACCAACAGCACTTCCACTCTTCTCACAGGTGATACAATCCACTCTTCCTTTCCTTAGATTAGATTTTTTTTTTTAATGCATTCCTTTTCCCTTTAATAGATTCAATAGAAAACTACAGGAGTCTTGCATAAGCAATACTTTTAAACAGTCACAACCCTGCCACTTTTATTTTTCCCCTCAAGACAAGTTTATCCCTTATTGTGTGTAAACTTTCTAMAAGATGAACTTCTTGTTCCTTGCAGGATCTCTGAACCCCGGTAAGGAGACACTTTTGAACGTCAGGGAAGCTTACTCACCTGATTAGAAATAGCCAGGAAAATTTCATTATTGGAACTGTTTCCTGACCAAGAGTTGAGAAATTAATGTGTCTGTGGAAGCAACTTGGGTCACAGCAGCTTCACTGTGTGAGCAGATGATGCAGCTTTGTTTCCGTGTTCCGAGAATCCCTTTTCTCCCCATGCCCTCAACAACTCCTTTTCTGAAAAAACTGAATGGCAGAATGGATTCTGTGGAACATTTTCGGCCGTGGGGGTCACGGTGAGTTTGGCTCTGTACCTGCGTCACGCTGCTGCTAACACAAAAAAAAATGTGACCAAAATGTCATTTGTGGCTCGCAGTGTGTTAACAATACACCGGCGCTTGTTCCTGCCTTCATTATCTGTGGATGCTGACAAAATACGGATTTACCGGTGGATGACAGCCCTGCCCTCCATATCCAAGGCTTTCCTGTAAATAAATTAAGTGAAATGCAAATTAAAAATCCCCCCCAAGCCTAACCCAGTTTGTGAAAGACTGCTTGTTCTGTTCGTACTTKTGGCACTGCAGGCAACCAGAGTGTGAAGCAGGTAAAAAGTCAAGCAAGCTCTTGACGTCAGTTATTCCTCATTTGGAACAATTTTAAACAATCYCTGACTTTTGTTCATATGCTGATCATTGATTAAGCCCCAGGGATGTTTCCTCCAGTTTTTCTCCACCTTTATTACTATAAACAATGTAGTACTTTTCCAAACCACTTAGTCTCAGGCTCTGTGCACAGCCTATTAATAAATGCATCCTTATCTATTTTGCTTCTCATTAATACCGAGATGACAGCTGATTTTCTGACAATCTCTGGGTCTCTGAGACACTCATCATTATCAGCAATAAGTCATGTTTATTCCTCAGCTGCACTCAAACGTTAGGATTTATGCACAAAGAATATATCATTCCTCTGACAGAATGATCAGTTTTTTGCGTTTCCCCATCTAGTTGCACATTACTCACTTGGCATTTTCAGTTAAATGAATATGCTCACTTTAAATAGATAAGAATGAAAAAAAACAATGGCAGAAAAAGAGGTTTAATACTCAAGTAGAATGCAAAATATAACCATCATAAAGGAYTCCTGATGTTATAAGAACAGGTTTGTAAAAGTACAGGTGAGTTGGTTTGCCCCTCAGTTTTCAAGCTGCTCACTATCAACCTCATTCTGATTTCCAGTCTATCACAATTCTTCACAAAAAACATGTGATGTTGGGCTGGTTTGGTTTATTTTGCCTGAATGAAAATTCGGTGCATCTTCAACTGAGGACGGCCCAGCAGAATGAACTAATCATGAAAATTGCTTTGGTAGGATCAAATGCCTATTTCTAACATTTCCATCCACAGGAAAAAAAAAAAAAAACCAAAAAAAACCCCAAAAAAAAAAAAAAAAAAAAAAAAAAACCCCCCCCCCCCAAAAAAAAAAAAAACCCAATGTTTGAACGCTCTCTTTCATGATTTTGTGAGAATAATCCCCATTTTTAAATTCAGCTGCTTATTCATGGGCTATCAGAAGCCCCAGCTGAGAGCACTGCACAACTACAAATTAGCATGGAGTCACATATTTCTGCAGTCAGGACACAGAATAACATGATCAGTCTACTACAAGCTAGACCTGAATCTATCAACAGGATCATGAAGCACAATAATGTTTATATTTAATCATTTACTGCTATTGTTTCTTGCCTTTCTCAGACACGTTCTAAACGGTGACAAGAAGGAAAGACTTYTAAGTTTCTTCACACATCTTTTTCTGTCTAAAAGGGGCTGAAGCGTTAAGTAACTACAGCTAGGACGGTCCAGGACAAGAATTTTTGTGCAGATGGAGATAACAATTGTTACTGGTTGTGAATATTGAATTCACATGAAGCTTGCTCTGCAGACAGCAGTGAGATGTCTTCTTCTCTTTCTCCCTGTTTTTCACCTCCTAATACTTGTTCAAAATATTCTTCTCTGAATGTTCTGGGTTTTATCCCGCGATATTCTGTCAGCTGTGTAAATTCCAGCCTCCTAAAGTAACACAGGGCCAAAGCCTAAATTGATTTACTGGAGGTCAACACATCTGGGGAGGTTTTTCTGATTCTTTTTACTCAATTTTTTTTTTTGTTCAGCACACTTGCAAAGCATGGAGGGCTGGCAGTTACTGTTCTAACAATCAGAATAATAACAGATGAACCTGAACAAAGTTGTGAGAAGTCTGCAGTCCTCCTCAGCACCATGGGAACCCAAATTTGGAACAGTTTTGGGATGGCTCTGTAGGGACCTGAAGACCCTTCCCTCCTCCACCCCACTGCCCAACACAATCTCCAAAAATGTGCTGCTGTGTGTACAGGAAACAGCCAGATAAAACCCTCTGATCTTTTTTAAGATGAAGGGAATGTTCCAACTGCTGCCAGAATCTGGTAGAACACACACACTTAACCTCATCTCTTSAGAGGGGATGGATGCCCAATATGAACAAGAGATTGAGTATTTGCTGATAATCAGGGCTCTTCCTCTGGTTTAGAGAGGTTTATGTTGATTTTTACAATTGATGGGAGGCAGATAATTAACTCATCCAGTGTGGGTGAAAGCAGAAAAGAGCCCCTACTTGGAGTATTTTTTTCTGTTTTCCATTAAGAGCAGAGGAGAGAAATTAGGAAAGAAATATTGGTGTACAGTGCTACTCCCATACCAACAGCTGGTAAGCTCTTGGAAAAACATAAATAAACTAATCAGAGACAGAAAAATCTTTAGCTCAGTGATGTCCAGTCATRCACCATCCTCTTTGACAAGCAAGAGGAAAAGGGAATGAACACATTTTYACTCTCAGGCATATGGCCCAGCCAGATTTAAGTAGCAGGGAGCCTTTATGTACAGCTGTGAGATGATGTACACAAGCATGTCTGGATAGCCAATTAATTACACACAAATTCTATCAATTTGTCTGCACCATATTTTTTTTTTTTTAAATTCATGAGAGCTGTAACAGTCTAAAAACTCYCAAAGGAATGTGTGGGAATTCTTGTCACCTGTGAAATTATACTCTAACTGGGAAGTTTTCAATGCCTATAACACAACACAGAAGACAAGTCATTGCACAAAGGAGGAGAACTCAGTAAAATTTAATTACAATATTTCTAGTGGYGATTTCAAAAATTTGCAATGTTTACGTTTCCTGGCTTGTATGCAAGTCTACTAACCAAACTTTAGGTAAAGTAAATAAAAAATCCTAATTAATTTAATGCATCAGATGGGGGGAAAAAGGTGAAAAGGGGAAAGAAGAACTCTACAAGATCTGATTGTTGCAAGATTGAGAACTTCATCAACAAGCCTGCATTTGGATGTATGAAAACACATCTACCTCTTTGTGATCATTAGATTTAATCCTCTGCAGATGGAGGTTAATTTTGTCCATCTCAGTTTCTTCCTTTTCCATTTCAACAATCCTGTCACCAAAGTTGGGTGATTCAGCTCAAAGGTACATACACGAATTGCACAATCACATTAACAGAATATTTGATTTTCAAAATAAAATGCATTCAGTAGGCACAAGTGCTGGCTTCAGTAAAAKCACAATCAAAACATAAATGCTGCAGATCAGATCCTGTTCTGGTTTTTATTCAGAGATGCAGATCATTTTTAATCATCTTAATTAGTGGTGGGTTTAATTTAGGCCAGGATGTGCTCTGACACAGATTTTAATGACATATTAGAGGAATAGGTAGTAGCATCAAGAAGAGTTTTCCAAATTTTGTAAAAGTGAAGAAAGTGAAAATCTAGAGCAGAAAAGAAATAGACCTTTAGTGATTTAATTGCTGAAGAAATAGTCAAGATCTTCTCCCAGTTATAGGTTCTCCTAAACTCAGAGGGCTCCAAAATCATCACTGTATTTTCTTCTTGTTCACTTAAGAAATGTGTCATATGCCCTTAGTGATGTGCAAAAACTGCTTTTTAACCACCTGCAACTTTTCCATTGACTGTGGAAACTGCCATTTCATCATAACACCAAAACCTACCCCGAGTGCTCTGCAAAGCCACTTTTACTGCTCAGTGCAATTAAAACAAATGGAAAATTTTAAATTTCAAAACACTTTTTTTCAGGCACGTCAGATTTCCAGACAAAGAGAGCTGTGAAAACCTTGGTGGAAAACAGAAAAAATATTCCAAGTAGGGGCTTTTCTGTGTTCACCCCTGCTGGATGAGTTAATTATCTGCCTCCCATTAATTGTAAAAATCAACAAAAACCTCTCTAAATCAGAGGAAGAGCCCTGATTATCAGCARATATTGGWTYTCTTGTTCATATTGGGCATCCATCCCCTCTCAAGAGATGAGGTTAAGTGTGTGTGTTCTACCAGATTCTGGCAGCAGTTGGAACATTCCCTTCATCTTAAAAAAGATCTCAGGCACCCACTCCTGTCATCTTTACATTTATAGCAACCTGCCAGTTTCACTTGTATTTAAAGCAAGTTCTAATTGTACATGGGATTTTAGGTCTCGGTTTAAATTTGTGGTATGAAACAGTGTTCTCCTACAGGTTTTTCAAGGAAAGCTGAGAAAACACTATTTTTCAGGAATACAAGTAAAAGARATGGAAAGTAGAATTTTTTTTTTCCCTCAGTGTTGGGAGAACAATAATTTAAAATAGAGATGATGATGAGTAGAGCCTGAAAAGAGACAATTTCATTCATAAACTTGCTATTGCATTTTCATCAGCCAGAATTACAAAATTTGCCCTGTGAATTGCATTATTTTGTTTTCTATCATTCAATACTTCATTTTCATAATGAATACATAATTAATATATTATTCCTGTAGGAATACTACATTATTTTCAAAAATAGCTCTTTGCTCCCTTCGGGTTTTCCATTCTGAGCAGAAAAAAAATGCTGCTGATATTTGGATGGGCTCCAGAAGARGAGTAGACTAAGAACATGCACTCACCTCAAAAAAGCTCTTGCAAGACTTTTTTTTTTTTATTGCAAGATCATGCATTTTTACTGTCACTCCCTGCTGCCCACTCTAATGAACAAGTTATGCTCTTCACCTTTACAGATCTCATCCCAAAACATAATTGTGCAGGGAAAATGTTAATTGCAGCGCCATGCCACACTAACAGGAGGATTTATCCGTTCCACTTGGCTGTTTCTCGGTGATTTAGAATGACAGTTATTTTGTAGAATTAACTTACTGTGGGTTTCTCTTCTGGTAAAGGAGAATATCAGATGTTTGCTTTGTTTCATCAGGCAAACCTGGTTGGCAACACATCCTATTCCACCAACAGCTTATATCTATAGAGATCCCATCCAAAAATAAAAAAAAAAACAAATGAAAACAAACAAAATAAAAGGATTGAGAAATAAAGCCAGATTTTGATACTGCTGAAATATCCCAGTCTGAGGTAATAGTTTATCTCTCCTCTTTTCCATTTTGCCTCYTTAACAAAAATAATTAATCAGTTTGCAATGCACAATGTTCACCATTCCACTTGGATATAGAGCAGATCTACAAACCAGAGCCCAGCTCATAGTCAGGATGCAAGAGAAAGCATCTGATAGCCTAGAAAGTGGAGATGCCTTTAAATAAATAAAGATAATTAAAAAAAAAATTTAAATAAGGACAGTAGCTTGTGGGGAGGGAAAGTGAGAAAAAAAATCCCTGTCCTATCCCCCAATGCTCCTTGTGGCTCATGGAAATACAAGTTCTGCTCTCCTTCCTTTCACCTGAAGAGGTAAAAGCAGCACATTTCCTTATTACATAAGGTTCTCACTCATTTTCCAGGTGTACATATTATAATTGATTGTTATCACCAAGCCAAAATAGTTTATAAACGCAACAACTGAAAAAAAATTTCAGTTGTTAAGTTTGGAGTTTATTGCCTCAGAGCTCAACACAATGGTCTGTAAAACACACAAGCCCAATAATATATATGTTATATTACATTATGGGCCCAATTGCTTTTGCAGGCAACAAGGAAATAAGCACTTTCATGTAATTTACTGTGTGGATAATATCTGTTTTTGGGTCCAGTTTTGCTGAAAACTTTTGAACATCATACATCATTTATGGGTTTCCATGCATTGTCCAGCAAGATGTACATATCATGTAAAATATTGCCAAGTCTTTATCCTCATATTACTAAATAAKTTTCATACACTTAGTTTGCAGCATCATTTTTTTTTTCCCCAGCCATATCAGTGGAATTTACTAAAAACCCCACAATGTAGYAGCCAAAACTGAAGAGGCTAAATCTCAATTTAAAGAACAAAAATGACATGAAAGAAAGATTGGGTAAAGTTTAAGCCAATGAAAGTATGAGTCATTATTATATAACAAGCAAGTTGGATATATTTTAAGCTGAAAAAAAAAAGAAAGATAGGTTGAGAGGGGAAGAGAGCACAGAAGTGGGAGTCAACGGGGGAACTGAGGTAAAGTAAGTGGGTATGTAAAAGTTTATGAGCACTATTAGAAACTTCTGTGTTCTCTTAATTCTTGTTTACCCCCATCCTTTAGAGTCTCAGGTAGAAATGTTATGAAATGTTAAATGTTTTCATCCCCGGGGATGGAATATCCATTCCAACCACATCAACCTAATTAATTGCCACCAGGTAGCTATTAGGCAACTTCCAGGCAACTTTGACAAACTTCTTCTGTTCATAGAAGACACAGCTGGGTAGAAATTAGCCTCTAAAAATGCTTTCACACAACCTGCTTGTTTTCTAGTCACTGTCTTCTTCTGTTATGCTCATTCCATCTGTCAATAGATATGAGTCACACATTCGACCTTTCAGTTTCACTTGCGCACATAAATTTCTTCCAATTTCCTGTGAAACAAACACTTTTAACTGTTTAGGGGCCAGCAGTTCCCACTGATRGAGTGCTGGAAGGGCTGAGGTAGAGGCAAACTCTGGTGCTGATGTTCTTTATCTTTTCTCTTTTCTTTGGAGAGTGTTGTCTTTCTATTTTGGTGATCACCCTTTTGGTGATTGCCACCAACGTGCACTGAAAAAGTATCAAATATGTGGAACTCCAGCTCAGAAAACACAGTCTAATCATATTTTCTAATCACCAGAAATGCAGACACAAGTCAYTCCTGACTATACCAGCCACGATCAGCAGATTCACTCAAGGAAAACTGTAATTTTACCAAAGCAAAGCTGTAATTTTAGCATTTTTAAACCTGAAGCAGTCAACATTTGGTTCAAAGCTAACTTAAAAATAAAAGACTCATGCTTGCCCAAATGCTACCCACTGACATAAATCGTGATGTCACCATCATGATTTACCAACTGATCCTCCTTTTTTTCCCTCCAAACACTATAAACACCTCCAGTAGGAACAAAGAACAAACACGGCCACAGAGAGCACAGAAAAAAACGTGAAAGTCAGAGCATTATTTTGGGATTTGAGAGTRTATTGCCTTACTTTCTTTCAGTCATGGTGCACAATTCAATTCAACCTTTCAGGAAGCTTTAAAGGCAAAGGGGGGAAAAATAATTTTAATAAGAATCACAAAGCTGGACTATTGAGAGACAAAATGCTGCACAATGACCTGTTTTTATTTAATTTTTATTTTATTACCATTGAGATAACAACACAATGACCTGGTAAAGAGTGATGGGGACTTGGCTGGGTGCAGTTTATTAACAGACCTCATTTGCAAGCTCGTTTAACTCATTACTGTTGAAGCAGCAGCTCTGCAGYGAGATTTTTTCACAGAACAGAAGACTCACAGTCTGGTTCAATTAAGCATCACAGGAKGGTCTGGGGTTTGGCTTTTTGTTGTTCCCTTCCAAAATACTCCAGATTTGGGCCAGCTGTAATGTTGTCCCATCAGAGCCACTTCAGCCAGACAAGAAAAGTTGCTTTTCTACAGCGACTGAGATTTCCATGTCTTTGGTAATTGGAGGATGGTTTTAATGGGGAAAACCCAAAGGCATAGAAAAGATATATTAAGATGAAAATTTCAAATAAATGTTTCACTGAAAACAATTACGGTCCAAATTTATTGTTAATTGTGAGACTATGACCTAATACAGACTATAATTAAAGGCTAATTTTAAATACAAATAAGTACTTTTTATGTTTTAATCAATTGAAGTCAATGGGATTTAGATTAAAATAAATCAGGAGTAAACATGTATTTTAARTGTCTGATTTAACAACTTTCTTTAGCTACTAGTAAAATCTAAGACAATCAGTACAAGTAGAATGAAGAAAAGTATTAGAGATAATCTGAACCTAGTTTCTTTTGAAGAGTTCTCCCCAAAAAACCAAGCAAGCTTTCCATATATTAATAACAGTAACATTAAGAATGAGAAAYGCATCTTTGTAGATTCTTTACCAGRTTTGCATTTGCATCAAGTGACTCATCACCTGATATAMAAATTTTGCAGCAAATCTGCAGAGGTCCAGTTACTGTAGTCATTTATTTGTTTCAGAGAATTCCTAACCAGGAAAGAAAATTTAAGAGTGGTCTTTTGGGTTGGAATTCTTATCAGAGRCAAAGGTCAACAATAAAATCTTTAACTCGATAACAAGGAAATAGAAAACTATTTTGCTATTAGAAGAAGCAGCATTCTRGAGTATTGTCATTGCTCATGAAGTTTCTAAAAACTTGAACTTTAAAATCAAAATGAAAAAATGCATTTCTGTGTGTGTTCATTCTTTCCTGATAATTACTTAACAGGTAGAACKGGTCCAGAACAGCCAATTATTGACCAAGTGTTGTTTTCAGCAATAATTTCCGACCACAGGTACTAGAAAATCTGTTAACTGATTGCAAACCTATAAGGAATATATATATATATATTTCCTATAAGGAAAAACATCATCAAAGTTTCCAAAAAGCAACAAATTTCRCACATCATTCAGTTCCTGCAGGTTGATCTGGAACCTAAAGTTTAAACAAATGATGCAGAATGGGAATAGACTGCTTATGATTGAGCATACTAATAGTCCCTGACTCCTTCATCTGTATGCTGCAGGGTTTTATGGTTACAAGCTGCATTAAAATTGATGAAAGGCAATGTAACTTCTGTGGGATGATTCCGTGCATCTTTGAGTTGACAAAACAGTGCAGCATTTTTAATTTCTGTTCACCAGGAAACCTCCCAATATTTTTGCTCATTTTATTTAATAAATTGACTTTTTTTTTCCCAGTAACTTTATTTCCTGCTTTGATGCTGATTCGCTGTTTCCACTGTTAGCTCATTGCATRCTGCAGCTGAGTGATTGAGCCACCATTAATAGCAGGTTAGGGGCACAAAATTGTTTTTTTTAAATAAAAGGATATGGGAGACGTGAAATCCTTCAAGTCAGATGTTGTAAAAGTCCTACACTACAATAAATAAATTACATTTCGTGCCTAATTATTACATACAGAAGACAATTAAAGTTAGATTTATGTTCTTGAAAGATGTGTGCAGGTGCCCTGTAGAGGAGGGGGGTGATGTCCATGAGTGCATGGGACAGAAAAGAGTTTTTGTTTTGGGTTGGGAGGGCTGTAACTGCTCTGGATGGCTTCATCACACAGCAAAGGCAGTTGTTCTCTTACTGCTAATTAAACCTTGGGGAACAATTGGTTGAGGTAGCTGGAGAAAATTGGGATGAGAGCAAGAGATGAATTTTAATGTTTTAATCCCGAGCAAAAGGAGAAACTTTTAAGGCCTAATATTCTGGAATTTCAGCAGAGGAGCTGCCTGACTGATCCTGCAGAGAGGCAGAACTGAGGATTACCAATGTTTACAGCACTTTGCAGGATTGAATCCTTTTAATGCAGGCCCATTTCTACATAAAAAAAWAAAAWTWAAAAAWAATAGGTGCATCCTTTTCTATAGTTGTACTGCCACAAATAATCTTTAGTTTATCAGGGTTGCATGAGAGAACTTTTGGTTGCATACCAGAAATACCCCAGGTAGTGGCTGTGAATCACTGAATATTTTCCTGCTAATTTTTCAAATTCTTGTTACCAAATGAAGGAATCACCACTCTTCCTGTAACTTCCTTTTCCTTCCACCAATGACAAACCTCTCAGCARCATCACTGAATGTGAAATTTTATCAAAGCTCTACTCCTACCACAGGTAATGCCTGATCTTTCACCCAAATGTGAATTTAAGTGATGCCTGTTTTTTCTTCCAGGTCTCAGCTTTGAGAACTGAGAACACATAAAAGTCAAACAAGATAAAAGAGACTGCTTGTTGCTTTGCTGACAGGAAAAAAGTGACAGACTTGGGGGGGATGTCTGGGGATCAAATAAAAAAAATGAACTAGCAACAGTTCCATGCCAAGGGAGGTGGAGAGGGAGAAAAAGGGAGGAGAAGGTGATTTCTAGATTGGCTGAGAGAGAAACAGAGAGAGCAGCTGTGAGATATAAACCCTACAACTTTGTTATGGTTTTGTAAGGGGTAAAAACACAGAAGTACAGTGAATCATCCGAGGCCAGGGAAGAGAGAAACAAGAATGCACAGATTTGTGTATTGGGGGACAACTTTTTGCTCAGGTTATATTCCAGGACACTGGAGATTAAAGCATTCCCTTTTTTGGACTTGCAAGAACRTCAACACTTTATAATCCAGACAAAGACAGCAGAAAAAATAATAAAGTTGAATTCTTTGCTGGGAAACACTGCAGGAGGAGAATAATAATTTAAAAGCCCAATAAAAATCTTCTATTTTTCAAACACTGATGTCCCTCCCCACTTGGAACCTTCTCAGACTCTTTCAGCTGCAAAAGAACAGCTCAAACACTGCAATTTACCAAATCCCACTCCTTTGTTAAAGTAACTTCTTCTGGGGTTCCATGAATTTTCTATCTGTCAGAATATTTCAAACTTCCCAGAAATCTTTGCTTGTCTTCATTACTTTCTTCCCTACATGCCCATCTTCTTTCACCCCCATATATCCAACTTTAGCTCCCATTTATCTCTCCAAATCTATCATTCCATAATCTTAGAATCTTAAACTTCTGTTCTCACAGGATGAAGGGCCATGATAATAACTTTTAAGGGCCAAAATAATAATTTTTAATTTTTTTTTGGAATGGAGGAAAAGGCAGTCTAAATTTGCTCTTCAAATGAGACCTTTTTGTCCTAACCTATAGCACATACACTGGGTATTGAGAAGAATTTTTAAAATCATGGGTGTGCATGTCTAACAAATATGTTTCATTTGTTTTGAGGAGAGGAAAAACACCAAAAACTCCACCAAGAACCCAAACCCACACACAAATAATCAACTCAACCTTAAATAAATCATGTCCAACATTGAAATCCTCAGGAGCTAAGTGGATAATTAGTGATTGGATCCACAAAATATTTTTTCTTTAGGCAGAAGGAAACCACCTAGCCCTAAGTATTTTTATTCTAATGTACTCAAAGAGATTTGGGGATTTTGTCAGCACCTAGAGGCTGATTCTGCCTCAACAACAAAAGTTGTGCTCTAAATTGGGAAAACATAACACCTTTTATGCAGAAAATAATCTGAATCCTTTTTGTCTAACAAAATGATRGATGCACTTTTGACCATAAAGTTGGAACTTCCAAAATGTGAACAACCTTTTGGTTGTCAACTTCCACAAAGCCCATGCYCAGAAAGCCCAAAGGCAAAATGTTAATAAAAATCAATTATCAGCTGCCTCACAAAGCAGGGAAGAGCCAGTTTTGAACTTCAGCATTACGAGACCCATAATGTCATTCCTCTCAGCAGAAAAAGTGCAGCCAATAGAAAAAAAAAWAAAATCTGGTTAGTCTGTTTCTTTACAAATTAATTGAATACCATGCCAAAGTACTGCATGTGACTTTCCTGACATATAAATCTTCCTCTGAAGGTTCAAATGATCCATAATTTTAGCCTTTTACACAAAAAAAGGTAACTCGAACACAGGCTGGGTGAGGGGTCTTTTGAAAAAAAATGTTTAAGATCTTCACTCATAGATACTCATGGATATCATTTGTCTGTTTCAAGATATCAGGGATAACAAGAAAATATGGAACAAATAACCAACCTGACAGATAACTGAAAATACCAGTAAAGTTGTATAAATTATGGAAGTTTACCCATCAAAAACAGTTTTAGCAGAAAATCTTAGAGCAGATTGAACTCTAGAACTGATGCAGGTTTTTAGGGTTAGGCCTAGGGGTCTGTAAACTTAAAATTAACAAAAATCAAAATGCCTGGACAAGAGCAATGCTTGCTACTCAATCCCACAGGTTGAGTCAAGGGGCTCAGAATATATTTGGAATGAGAGCTCAGYTCAAACACAGCTGCAAATAAATCTTGGAAGTGCCAAGAGATTAGGATGAAGGCTGTGAATCCCTTGGGATTTGGATTATGTCCTGTGTGGGCAGAAGYCCTTAAAGGACTGTTTAGGGTGGGAATGGAGATAATTTTGTGAAACTCAGTGATTTAGAGCTGGGTTTATATCACAGTGCTGAAGTGGCCACAGCTCTAGGACAAGACTTAATGCTGGCAGAGGCTGGGATTAAGGTTGAAATGGGCAGAAATCCCCAAGCTTGGCTGAGAAAAAGCTGAGAGCTTTCTTAAAAGATTTAAGGGCACATAAAAAGCTGTAAGCTGCAAATTGGTAAAATAACTGTGTAACAGAAATTTAAAAGTGCCACAAGGACCAAATATTTTGGTGAAAGGCATGAGAGTGTGATACATCTCATTAGACAAGGAAAAGGATCAGTCAACAATCATGAAAATTATGTGAGCACCTAAAAGAATGGAAGCAAAACCATCCTCACCACCTCTGTTTAACACATTTTTTCTGCAGGTGGCCCCTTTCCCCAAGACAACACTTTGTAGGTGGAGAATAAACGCAGAAGTCATAACAGCACTGCACAAATTATGACCCAGAGCCCAGCAGGACTATTGTAATTAAATCCCAAGCCTTGATTTCTGCATTCTCATGTCCCAGTCAGACACTAAAAGCATTAAGTCATGAGAGGGATTCTTTTCATCTTCTTGAGAAATATTTATATTAAAATAAACATGGAGAAGTGAATGGCAATGGGGCTGAAAGCAATGAGACCACATTCYCTCTTTGTCTGGTTTAGGGGACTGGAGATAATAGAAGGAAAATTGGTAAAAGGAAGCATCACAGGCAAAATAATCTTCATTTTAAGGTTTGTTTTGCTTTGGCTCTATCTCAGGGAACTAAAACCAATATGTACAATAGTAAATTTCTCTTGAAAGAAGTTTTGGGTTCTTCCCACTGCCTTTCTTCACTGTTTCTGTGTTTTATAACTCAGTTTCATATGAGGATAAACAAATGTCATTATATAAATTCTGTTCAAAACTAAAACACAAACTTGACTTTTTGTTTAAGTCAACCCTAACTAAAAGAAGGCAAGCAGAAGTGAATCCCAGTTGAAAAAATTAAGTTAATTTTATTCAAATGCCTTAACATGCAGAAAAGATTTCATTAGTATCCCAATTTCTCGTATTCTCTGTATCATTTAGAAATTGTTTCTTGAGGAATGTTACTGTTTAGAACTTTTGAAAACAGAAGTCTTGATTTGAAGAGCTTGAGAATAAGCACAAAAGACATCTGAAGTTCAGAAAGCCTGTATAATCAGCAAGATGAATTATTTTAAAGAAAGGAGGAGTTAAAATAACACCAAATTTCTCACAAGCAGGGGTGGAAAGCAAAGCCCATACATTTCCTTCCCAATAACACCTCTGGGACAGCACAAGAACATCAGAAACCCTGAAAGTGAGCAGCTGAGGTGGGGAAAGGGTCAGGGAAGGAAATGCAGGGAAAACAACATTCTGTACCTTTTACAAACTTTTTTACTGCGTTGTGGTGAGAAGAAAGAAACAACAACAACAACAACAACAACAACAAAAAGGAGTTTAAAATATCAAGCTGGCATCTCAGCCTTTTTGAAAGCAAGTGGAAAGAGCACATTCCTTCTGCCAAGGAGGTTCCTTGTGTTGGTTTGCAGTGCCCATGGCAGAGGCTGAGCAGCTCAGGCATTGCCCCWTTCACATTTAATGGACAGTGCCACTGTTCCTGGCCAAAGGAATGGTTAACTCACAAAAAAAAAATCTGATTTATCCTCTTTTTCTCCTTCCCCAGCCAACTGTAGCCTCCTGCAAGCAGCAGTTCAGAGTGTTATTTGAGGAGATAAATSATCATAGTCTGCATCTCTTCATCACCCCAAAAACTTTTGAGCAAACTGCCAGGTCTAAGCCTGGCTGGAAATAAACATTGGAGCTTTGGAGCTTTAAGAAAGGTGCCTGCATGTTGGTGGTGAAACACTGTGACTGCTGGAGCTGATTAAAAAGGAACAAACAAGGAGTGAGAGGTCAATAACGAAGCGAGTTCTGCACACTGACTCATGTGCACAGAGGGGTTTTTTGCTGTGCTGCAGTCAGAGCAGAGAACTGAGGAGTTGTTATGACTGTACACTGAAGAAAAATTATTCTTTATTTGCCATTTTTTACATTCTTTACAAACACAACAGCAGGGCAGTTGGAATGGTGGGTGTAGGGTGTGGGTTTGTGACAATCAGGCTTAAGCCACCTTGGCAGCTACCTTCCTTCAAAGGTAAATTTCTGTGTGCTTTAATTCCAAGGCAGACAGAGTAATGCCTTGACATTCTTCTCCTTTGACAGAGGTAGATCCAGCTGACATAACCCAGTCCTAAACCCTGGCTCACTGGTAAGCCCATGAACCACCCAAACCACCACTGTGTAATCCCATTCATAAGCACAGGGACTCTGTTCTGCAGAATTTCATCCCAACTGACCATAACAAACAACTGTTCAAGAAATAACTGTGTGCTGTTTAAGAAATAACTGTTTAATACTTCACCAACATCTCAGATAAGATTTTGGATGTCTCCAAAGCATTCCCTCCCTTTTGCCTTCATTTCCTAAGTGGGAGAACCCAAATCTGTAGGTCCTGCTACCCAAGTAAATTCTCATTGCTACAACTCCAGTGTTTATAAAGTGCAATTATGCTCTTATCTCAGAGCAACAGCAGGGTCATGGTTTGGCACAAAGCAGCAAAGAAATCACATCAAATCTGAAAAGACAGCCTAATTCACCTGACCTTCTTTCCCCAGTGCCAAACATCTCTCCCATTACTCTGCCTCTGAAGGAAGCTTTGCTGGAGGAGCCACTTCACACCTGCAGAAATATCTTTGCTGAATGATGGGGTGGGTAAAAGCATAAAATATTTTTATTGCTCAAGTTTCCTCACAGAACCAGCGTCTGGCTGCAGGGCACTTCCACCTACGGATCGACATAAAAAAGATCCTGCTGTATATAAGCTGTCCTCCCCCACTGGGCAGGGGTGAYGGGAGAAGGGAATTCTTTAGTTACTACTCTGCCTAACTGGAAGACAGACATTCCCGTAAAACCGTGTGTGGGAGCGTTTCACAGTGAAACCAAAACACTGTTAAAAGTGAATTCAGCCAACTACTTCTCATGCAGTGCAGCTGCTACACGGAGAGATGAGGATATTTTATTATACACACACAAACTGCCAGACACCAACTCCACTGCAGTGCCAGAGAGATACCTCTCTTTTATTTTTTTTTATTTTATTTTTTTTTGCCCACAGGAAGATGTTATTAAGGCTGTTGACCCTCACATATCAGTCCCAACCTGCCCCTCATCAAACTGAGGAGCTGAGGGCAATGTGCTGCTTTCTGATTGCAACTGTTTTAGTCCAATTAAATTCGTGTTTGGAGCCTACACAATCAGCAGCCTGAATTGACGTGGCACTCTTRACTTTCTAATTATACCAGATTTATGCTGCTGAGAGAACGAACACGGGCCAGCCTTGAACTCACGTGACAAATCTGTTTCAYGAGAAAAAAAAAATTCACTGCACCTTGTGGCTTCATGAAGCAGCACTCCAAGGACATACTGAAGAGGGAAAGAAAAAGTCTTACTGCAGCCAGGAGGCATCACATTTTAAACAGAACTATCCTATTGTGATGGTGAGGTACCTGAGTGACACAGAGCAACCTGGATTGTTTCATTTTGCCAGTTTAAATGTCAATATGGCAGAATAAGAAAGGTTTATTCTCTATCAGACCAGCTTGACAACACTGAAATTCTTTATGTTTTATATAATTGACTTTCCTCCCACCAAGAGCAATAGTTAAACACTAAAAATCAATGCCAATCTCCAAACTCTTATTTTTTTGTTCACTTTTGACTGTTCTGTAACAGGTTATAGTGAAATGTGTCAAAGTGAAGGGGAAAATGTAGCCAAGGGTACAATGCAGTCAGGACCATCATAAACAGAATATCAAAATRTTAATGACAWCATAATTCTRCTTGGCAATAAAACCATGTTGGTAYCCTAGAGATCATCTGTATTCCTGTTTGATACTAAAAGGAAACAAAAATTTATAAATTTGCAATTCTGTGAATGTCAATAGAGTAGAATTAAAGCTTCATACTTTGCCTCAGCAAGAACACCATACCATAGTGCTTATCCGGAATTTCTAGAACTGCTAGCCCAGAAAAACATACTCCTCCATTAACCAGTGACACAACTTCACTTCTCAAACATTTGCACCTTTGGTTTCTCTGTATTTCAAGGCATAAAGATTATTATTTGCAAAAAAAAATTAGATAAATGTTTACTTTTTTAAAGTCTGGTACCATTACCACACTATATTTTTAGGTCAATCTAAGAGAATAACAATAGTCAGGTATTATTTATAAGGGATGCCCATTTTTGTAAGATCACAAGTTACGTTCAAGACGCCATTAAAAATGGAAACAAAAGGAAAAAAAGGATAAATAGATATAAGCTGTTAACATTATCATGATCCTTTAGAAATATTAGTTCACCTGCAAAATAAGGAGTTTTGTGTAAGAAAATGCTGAATACTCTGTGTCCATGTCACAGTTTCACCCAGACAAACCAAGGGAAGCTTTGGCTTCTACTGTTTACGGTTCTCTATCATTATTTCTTCATGGAAATATCAACTGTTTTCATAAAAAATGTTGATGATCTCATCACACGTTAACCAAGCAGTATTCCTGGAGCCAGCACAACCAGTTARGAAGTCAGGCTTTCTCATTATCATCAGCAATTGATGAATATATTTTAATTTATATCAAATGCTTGAGAATCCTTTATTAATTCATAAATGGACACATTACTTGAACAATTGATTGCTCATTGTTGACCTGTGTGTTAACCAACCATGAGGAGCTTTTGTCTTGTAGGAAACAACCCAAACTCTGAATTAACTTATATCAAATGTTTAAGAATCCTTTATTAATGGACACATTACTTGAACAATTGATTGCTCATTGTTGACCTGGGTGTTAACCAACCCTGAGGAACTTTTGCCTTGCAGGAAACAACCCAAATTCTGAATTAACTGGGGATTAGGAAGGACTTCAATGCTGTAGCCATCCTGCACTTCCAGACAATTTAAAGAATTATGAAATGTGTGTTTCCACCTGAAAGGCACCACACTGACATGGGATGCTCTGGGYTGTCCCTTTCTCCAGGCCAAGCCTACCAAAGCCAGATCTCACCACAATGCCAGGGAGAGCTATAAACAAAGACACTCTTTGAGCCTGAGAGCRGTAATCCCATTAATCTTTACAGGGAACTGGGTCAAAGAAGCCCCAAGGCCTCTCTGAGCCACAGAAGCAAGCAGAGAGAGGCCTATAAAGGGATATTTCTGCATCTCAGAATGCCCTGTGCAGAAGAACAGCCAATTAATAGTCTTTTCCAGACACACCCATGCACTGGACAGCAGAGAAAAGCGATGTCCGAGCTCTCCTTATTTCCAGAAACATCCTGTTGGTTTGCTGGGGGAGGGGGCAGGGTGGAAAATCCTACAAAAGAAACCCCAGTGGATGCCAGAGAGCCCCCAGGCTACCCTTTGACACCAGCTGGAGCAGTAGCCAAGGATTTTACCCACTGGGGACTSAAAGGAGACCAAAAACGAATCTAAGAACTCTTACAGTCCAATTACAGTGTGGTTGCAATGCACCACATCGGATTTTGAACAGCAGCTTGCAGTTAAAAGCTTCTCTAACCATTCTAAAAGTCATGGGACAGCCAGTACTCTCTGATTTTTTTTTTGTTGTTATTTTACAGCAAGTTATAACACACTAGGAAGTTTATCAGACAGTTTTACAGAGAGATAGAGGACAAAATTTA
>NW_026623655.1:0-14692 GCF_030028575.1 Malurus melanocephalus | reverse complement strand
TTATGAAGTCTTGATAGATAATTTCTAGAAGCATTTTTTGTAGGTTACTTACTGAGAAGAAAGTGAGATGTTCCAAAAGGAGAATATTACAAATGTAAGAGTAAAACAAAATGAAAATTTGATAGAATTTAAATGAATTAAGTGGACAGAAAAGTCCCTAGACACTAAAAAAAGTGAGGATTTCTCCCATCAGTAATATCAGTGATGTGGAGAACAGGAATGAGCTACCAGAGTAGGGGTTTATTTTAGGTATAACTGGAGTAGGTATTTTAGGTATAAAAAAATACCTATAAAGCATAAATAATGAGAGCAAGGACTTGCATTACTGATAGTATATTCTAGATATATATAATATATGTTATATATAGAATATATGTATATTTTATATACTAGCAAGTGAAAGAGATGCACTGTGAGAAGATTCATTAGCCAAGACAGTCAAACAAGAAAGGACTGGAGTCCTACAACATTCTACAGAGTCTGAGAAACATAAATTTCAGCTAAACAAACAGAGCAAAAGGTTACTCACTCTGGTATTTTAGCTGCTCCAGCTCCCACCTTTTTAGCTTCAATCTGCATGTGCACACATTCAAATCTCCAGAYATCGTGAAGCCCAAGTTTTCCATGAAACAAAACTGCACAAGTGAAACAGGACTGCTGCAATTCCTCATTTATACAACATCAGGGGAAAAGAGAAGGAAAGTCACATCTGTTAAGGCTGAACTCTGAGTTTAAAAAAAAAAAAAAGAAAAAAAAAAGGAAAAAAAAAATGTTGCTTGTGCTCACATGTTCTGTAATCTGATCCTAAGGAACCTGGAGGGCTTCAGAGATGCCTCTTATTCCTCCATTTGGACTCACCTCAGTATGTGTGTAGTTTTTTTGCTGTTGAAAACACACAATTGAGATATTGTCATTTTTTTTTTATCTGAAGCTGACATGAAAAGAAAGTTTGAGCTTTAAAATTAAGTTTGCTCGACTTTTAAATTGCAATGCACAGAAAATGGAAGAAAAATAGCACATGCTTACAGATATGTCAAAGCTCAGAAAAATAAGTGTTTTGGGTTGGGTTGTATCTAGAGGTTTGGGGTTTTTTTTATCTTTTTTTAAGCATTTTAAGCTTTACCTATGACTCCTGACAAAATTCTCTGCTTCCACCATGTAAACACACCCAGAACAACCCCCATACACACACACTCAAACTCTCTTGACTCAGCTCCCAATTAGATGAAGAGCTTGACAAATTCAATGGATTTTGTTCCTGTTATAACCCTTCTGAAGGAATGCCTAACTTTTCTTTTGTGGCTGGTGTCTCAATGGTCTGTCTGTTCGGACTTTTCTGTGCTTTCAGCAGAGATGAAACACTCATCACTCAGCTGTCCCTGCATCCTCCAACCTCCAGCACCAGCCAAACCCATGCCAGGGAGTGGCAATTTTGCTTCAATGACTTTATTGATTAAGGCAAACAGGGCTGTGCTGACCAATTTTTATTTTTATCCCAGCACCATCCCCAGCCCAATCAGAATCAGCTCCGTGTGGTTCTTCATCACTTCTCAAGTCTTCAGGGCTTTTACAATAAAAGGAGTTATCCTTTCATAACTGGTCATAATGGCTTTTGGAAACTTCTCATGGTTTTTTTTTTTAGTTTTAGGGGAGTGCAACAGAACTCTATTGTTGTAAAGATGTGATTTATTTATTTTATTTTTTTTTTAAATTCTGTTCTTCGTTTGGGTTAACATATACTGCCATCATGTGGGCAGAAATAAGAAAAATAAAATATGAAATTCCTCAACCTGAAAGCYTTTCTTTCCTTTTGAAAAATTCTTCTTGCTATCAATATGAGTGCTGAGCACGATGCTTTAGCTACTTTTCCTCATGCTCCTTGTCTGTAGATGACACAAATCATATAAAAAAAACAAGAAAAAAAAAACAGAAAAAAAACAAATCAAGGACAAACCAGGCAGGGCCTGACCCATCATTGCAAAGGAAGGGGTTGAATAGGAGTGTCACTATTGCCAGGCTTTCAACCCATGCACAAGATTCAGGATTCAATTCAAATTCAGACAAACAAGCAGGTCCTTTCCACTCATCACACCCAAAGTCTGTGTGTTGCCCTCCTTCCCCGGGTGCTGCTGTGGATTTACCCCTTTGAGAACAGGAAACTTCAATTTCARTACTTTATCCAGAGGATAAAGCATWAAAAGAAAGAGAATGKCCCACAAGCATAAATCTCCTCTTTWTTYYWMMAAMMKWAWTYKGRARAAAATTACCCCAAAAWTTTTATGTATTATWCATTCCTTATTATTTTGAGGAGCATAATCATTTGGGGAAAAAACCTACTTCAGTTGTCAAATAATAAATATTTGTATGGCCTAATGCTGCTTCCAAAAAATATTGTTTAAGTTTTAAAAATAATAATAATATTATAAGCCCATGATAGTGCCAAGAACCCCAGAACACAGACTGAAATGAGAATAKGCTGGAATTMCAGAAATTWTACTTGAAARACCATCAGTTTTAAAGTGTAACTGTGTGGTAAGAAGCCAGGAGTGTGGGATGTTTGCATCCATATGTGTTTGTATATAAATATATATAAATACATACATACATATATATATATAGTGTGTCTGTGTGTCTGTGCTTACATTTCTATTTTCAGTTCTATTTCTATTTCTATCTCTATTTCTATTTATTTCTATTTCTAATATATTTTTATATATTTATATTTATATTTATATTTATATATAAAATGTAGCTTACCAAAATCTAGTATTAAAGTCTTTACTCAAGTACAAAAATATCACCGTAAAAGCTGAATTTGCCAGCTTTGATTTCCCTGGAAGAGCAGGTTTGTTTTTTTTTTAAGAAGAAGGCTCAAAATAAAAAAAAAGTTAAAAAAAAATCATGGAACATGATTCTTATTCAGGAATCTTATAGCAGAAAAGAACATTTAACACGAGAAAAATACATCCCAACTGCATACGACCCAAATTTGTGTGACATAATCAGTTTATAAACAAACATATATTGTCTAATGCAAGGAATTTACACAAAATCATGGACATAGAAACCAACATTCACCAAGACTGAGAGAATATTTAGAATATTTCCCCTACATTTGGGTACAATGGTTACCACAGTTTGTTTCTTTACAATGATTATTAATAACTCTTTTATTAGGAAATGTGTATAATAAAGTCTTGGTCATATTAATAGCTTGATGATTGATCTTTTTAATTATTTAATGTGCAGAAGTAACTTCTCATTCATTCATTTTCTCGGTGCCATTTTCCTCTTGTGTTAAAATCAGATCTATTCCTGCAGCTTCCTTTTAATAATTATTTGGGCCCTCAGAACTTGTCGAGTCACATCTTGTTGTTTTACAGGTTACAGCTAGAACTGATGGATAATTGAATTTATACCAGGTGTAACACTTAATGGAGCAATAATTCTTTCAATTTCATGGCATTAATTTACATTAAGATCAGGTTGGTTCTCTCCTTCGTTAAAAGTGACAGCACTGTTCTCTTATTTAGACACAAACTCGACAAACTAATGGAAAAAAATAAATCAGGGTTAATAGATTAGAAAGATTAGAATTAAATAAAGAGATGGTAGGCTTGCAAAATCATAAGAGAACAAAAAAAACCAAAAGGGAGGGGTGCCAATTTTATACAAGAATTCCATCAAATAAACTGACTTCATTTTATTTTAAAGAAATAAAACCAATTATCTCCAGTACATAACAAAATTTCTTGCCATTTCTCTGCTGAGGCTGAAGTTCAATCTTGACAGAAAACACAGATTCCTCCTAACTCGTGGATCAACCCCATGTAGAACACAATAAAAAGGAAAAAAAGAAAAGAAAAACAGAGCAGGCAGCACTTATTTAATCCATCCACTTCAGGTTCACTCAGTCTTAATACTTTGCATCAACAACCTCTCTCTTCAAAGAGAATACCTTGATAAAAAGCATTTTGAATGGTGCTGGAGGGCATCCAACATGTGCTGCTCATTTTCCAGTGAAATGTTCACCATCCTTATCTGTCTCACCMCTTCCCTTCTGAGCAGAAATAATTCTCAAGGAACAGAGGATGGAGTTCAAGGAAAGCAAATACCAGGAAAAATGCATTTTATCCCTCTCCTCGTATTAATTTCTGGTGGTACAGAAAGTTAAGACTGTTGTGGCTTGGCTTGGAGGGAGCCCTACAGATAAAAACTCTGCATTTTTCACACTGAGTGTACTTTTATCCAGCTTAAAAAGGATTTCTGTAAACACAGGGCAGSAAGAGTGTTCCTAAAGTATTTAAAATTGCAGTCTGGGGTTGTGAGTTTAGAGTTGAAAGGACACAGCAATGATTTTGCAGTCTCAGTGAGACTCATTCTTCCCAGTAACTTCCAAGGAAAATATAACCCAGCGTAGTTTGTCAATAATCTGGAAATTCTGCCCCAAAAGMTGATGGAATTTCTGAACTCTGGTACACAGGCCCTCCAGCAGAGTGACCAGGCAAAAATCACTGCACCTTCAACATAAAAGCTTTAAAAACATGCAGAAAGCACCAAGTGTTCCTGGGCAAATTTCTGGAAGGAAATAACTTTACAAACTCTTCAGACTTTATTCTACATTTTATTACAAGGCAGCAACCTGTAAAGGTCTAAAGAGGGTTTGGATCAGTATCTTCTCGCCTTGCCTTAACTTGTAAAAAAAACCCAAAAGTTTTATATATTATACATTCCTTATTGTTTTGAGGAGTGTAATCATTTTGGAAAAAAAAAATCTTCAGTCATCAAATAATAAATATTTGTATGGACTAATGTCGCTTCCAAAAAATATTGTGTAAGACCTTTACAGTTTAAAAAATAATAATAATATAAGCACAGGACAGTGCCAAGAACCCCAGAGCACAGACTGAAATGAGAATATGCTGGAATTCCAGAAATTTTTCTTGAAAGACRGCCAGTTTKAAAGTGTARCTGTGTGGTARRAAGCCAGGGGTGTGGKRTGTTTGTAYCCACACACAYATGTGTGTGTCTGTGTGTAAATATGATATTATATATRTTTTTGTATATTTGTAAATACATATTTATATTCATGTTGATATTTAAAAAATTTAGCCTACCAAAATCTAGTGTTAAATTTGGCCAACCAAATCTAACAAAGCATTTCCCCGTTTTTCTGAGAGGGAATAAATACATTTCCATCCTTCCTCCCTGAGCATCCTGGACATGAACCCACATTTTACACAACATTCCTGGGGCTCTCTGGCCAATTCCATATTATGATCTGGGTGAAGAACAGGCAAAGGCTCATCAGATCTGGGAACTTCCAGAATAATTTAGATGAAGCAGGAGCTGCTCAGACTGGCCAGGCTCATTCTCTGTGACCTACAGCTGAATTTCTCCAGCAGGGAATTTCTGCAGAGTCACAGGGAAGTGCGGAGTTAATAATTTACACTCTGTATTCCTCATTTCTGACCCTCAGAGTGTGGCTGTTTGCCAGCTGAGTGCTCAGACCAAACCCCAGAGGGCTCCAGGCACTTCTGGAGCTGCACAAACCCCCCCCTGAGGAGGAGAACTGAGACCAAACYGAGATAATCAAAGTCTGACAGACTTAGGCTGGGATTAGCATTTTGATAAAGCCAGGTTGGTTTGACGAGCTGGTTGTTCAAAAGGCTCATAATCAGACTCTGCTGTCTCACTGCTCCAAGGATGGGGAGTTTATCCAGGTCTGAGACTTTCCATGGTAAAATTAATCTTCTGAAATTGTAGTTAGRCAAACAAATCCCGGGACAGATGGTGATTGTTCATGCAAATGCATGAAGGCACCTGTAAAGATACAGAAAATGTGTTTGTTAATAAAAATCCCTCATTCTCTACTCTTTCTTTCTCCTGAATCCTGTATTCCTCACTCCCAAACAACTTGGGTCAAACTGATTAATCTTTTTCCCAAGAATCCCAAGTGCTTATGTTATAATCAATTAAGAACTGAGTTGTATACACAACTGGAAAGACTGATGGAGAGAACATTTTTTTTCCAAGATTTCTGAAATTCCTACCTACGGGATAAGGAGATTCTGCCACACCTTATCTTCTTTGGAATAATATTTATCCAGTTGTACCCCATAATTAACTTAAAAAAAATTCTGTCATTTAGTTGGTATTTATCTTGTAATTAATTTCCTGGTGGTCAAGACCTAAGGACAATTAATAAAACAGGAAAATCAATTGTCCATGCTTGAATACATAGAATATAAACACTACTCCACCAAAAGGGGGTTCAAAAACCAGAGAGCTGCACAAAGCCCATGAGAGAGCCCCAAGGCTTCATGAGAGCATTCACTTTACAAAATTAGGTAAAATAAGGAAATATCAGCTGTAAACATTGGTATGATCTTCATTTGACATTGCTATACAGGCTAAAATTGCTTTTACATTTATTTTTTAAAAAATCAACTAAGTTTGTGAGTGAAATTCGAGTTCAAGCCCTTTTTTGCTGTTATTCTATCATTAATTAAATACATATTAAAAAGCCAATAATGAAAAACACCTCACAGTTGGGYATTTTGGAGTAACTAGAACATAAATATGATTTTCTTGCCTCCAGACTAGTGAAKGATAAATAGTTGTTCCCAATCAATGAGGCTCATTTGAATGTGGAGTAAATATTTACATCTGAATGATGAATATCTGAAAAGCWGATTTATCATGGCAAGCATTATAGACTGTTAATTGCAGCACTATTCAAATTGTCACAGAAGTAACATCAATTGCACAAATGCAAATTACTGATTTCAAAATGAAAGGACGGACATTTTTTGATGCTTCTTTTAGATTAATTTATGATAAATATTAATTTCTTACAGAAAAGCAATGTGGAAGAAGAAATATGTTGATGGTGATTAATTATCATAAAATTACCAATGGGCAGTGGCTCATCTCAAGAAATTGWTGTCTTTTCTTGCTGATGAGATGAAGTCAAACATTTGTAAACAAATTTTTTTATTTCCTTACTACTGGAATGGAGATGGATGGTTTGAAAATATTGAAGTCACTGCAGATGGGTCAGTTCCTCCAAAAAGAAACACAGTTTTTTCCACRTGATATTGGTGTTTAAAGGCCAATTTCACCAGTTTTTACTCATGCATGACAGGTCATTTTAAGCTCTAGAACCTTCATCCCAAATGCAAGTTTTATTTTAAAAAAGATACCGTGCCACTTAAAAAGTAACTTAAACCAGAAGAAAAAGGAGACACAACTGAGAAGTTGAAACTTCTTTCTTTGATGAGAAAAAGGAACTATACCACATCTGGCATTCAATTCACAAATTCCTACAGCTACCATTCTGCACCTTTGAGGTTAAAAATTCTAGTATAAGTTCCAGAAAAAAATAATGGTGACATGTTCAATGTTTTTTTTTTCTTGTCCTATTTTCAGACAGATTATAAAAAGCCTGTGTCTAATGAATAGCATAAATATGTTACACATCTGAATATTTTCTGAGTTTAAATCAACAGCATCTGAGCAAGAACAGAATTTCAGAGTCTTCAGCAACTTGTAGAGAGCAGAAAATAGAACTTCTGGAAAAATACCTCTCATCTGTTCAAAATAAATATTCTGAAAAAGGGAGATATTGGAGGAGCATTACTGTTTCTAATGAAAATATTAATCTTTAAGTGAGGTCACTCACTGCCACTTGGAGGAGAAGATGAAAACATTGAGAAACCATTAAAACAGTGGATTTGGTTCTTTCTGGGTGTACTGACCCTGCTCAGCTTTCCCTGATCTTGTCACAGGTTAGAATACACAGAGCAGCAGTTATTTCCCAATAATAAGCGAACAAAAATACTGTATAAATGAGAGAATAAAAACTATTTAATTCATGCCAATAAACAGCTGTTGGCTCACAAAAATTCTGGGTACCACTACAGTGCAGTTTGAGTTTCTGTTTTCACTGCTATGCCCCAGAGTGCCAGAGGAAGGCAGAAGATGAACATATTTTCTCTATCAAATTGTAGTAAAAGCATACAGGACTACTCCTCAAACAAGTTCTGAATAATCCACAGATTGTGTGGAGTTTCTTAAAACTACATAGAAATTACAAATTTCAACCTTGAAAAGAAGAAAATGCTGCAAATGAGCAAGGCTCAGAGAGAAGAATTAATTACAACAGGAAAATAAAATCACTTTGCATCTTTTCTAGGCTTTTCTAATACACTTGGATGATGGTGATAAACCCAAGTAAATCAAATTAAATAAGTGGCAATCAATCATCTATTTTACATTTTTACTGCTATGTAGCAGCAGGAACAATCACCCTTTTTTTTTTTTTCTTTTTTTTTCAAAGCAAATGCAACCAGCATTTCTTGCATCTCCAAAGMAAAGTTTTCCTTATCAGTTCCTCTTTGTCTTGAAATTCTCACCATCGGCCTCTCCAGTCAGTGTTTATTCTCTGGGCACCTACAGGGCCTGTAAAAGTGGAAATTTCTCCATCCTCTTGATAAAAAAAATCTTTTTAGCAGTCTGTTAGTTTGCTGTTTCACCCTTTCCACCGTTCCCTAGAGCAAGTCTTTTGAGATCTCAAAACCTCAAGGGTTTATTCCATCCTTGATCCCTCTGTTAAGACTGCCAACAGTTGAAACATCTAATATTTTATTCCAAATCCTAATACTTTCTTAATAAAATAGCCCACTCCAGCAACTTCATATTCTGCAAGTAGATACCTCTCATATCATTAAAGATATTCCAGCCAATTACACAGATTTTAAATGGCATTGAAAAATCTCTCCAAAATCTGGGAAGTTATGGCCTGAAAATCCACTCARCATTTCAGCCTGAGCAAAGCCTACCTGGAAGTGTGTGTGATTTAKTATTGTTTTAATAAATGCAGTTATGTATTTAAATAACTAATTTGCATTCAAATTCAAGACCTGTTTTGCGTTGACTTTATATCTCCTTAACCAGGTTTTTGAAATATGGTGAATACTGAGTTCAAATGTGGGCCAATATAATAAAGAAGAAAGGTTTTTAATAGGTTTTGTCAAAAAATTCTAGGTTCTTTATAGCAAAACATATTAAGTTGGTTTGGTAAAACAAAAGGTATCAGAATTGCACCTTTGCCTTTTAGGAAAACTGTATTTGATATGTGTCAAAGAATAATAACTTGTAATTCAAATTTTAAAAATGCTTGCACAAAGTGGCCAAATTTGCCAGTTACACCTGTAGAMTAAACCTGCAATCTTGTTTCATTTRTGRAACTCTAATAAAACCAGATATAATAAAACCAGCTGCAAGTAACAGAAAAAAAAAATTAGAATTACACACTCCTTTTTAAATCCCTTAAAATGCTCTACCGTGTCCAGATCAGTTACTGGAGGGCCAGAAGATGAGAATAACTATATCTTAAATTAAACTCAAAGTTTATTTAGTGAATATCTCCTGGGAATTCCTCCACCTTTATAATCGGCGCATAAAAGTTTATTTTTTGCAGTTCTTTCAATCCTGTAGCTCTCATCAATAGAATACAATCAGAAAAAAAAAATCTTATCAAAAAATTGAGGGTATAAAATGCTGAGATCATGTGCAGTGAAATGGTGGGGAAAAAAGATGTTCACAGCTACTTGTAATTTAAATATGAGCTTATCTCTGATGTTTATCTGTTTAGATTGAAGTGAACTGAAATGAAGGACTCCCTGGAGTAAAATAAACCCCTGAAAACAGCAGGTAGGAAGATCATCATGCTGTTTGTTCAACTCTGCATTATCTCCCTGGAGAAATCAGAACTATTCCGATGGGTTTGTTAAATATCTTTCAGCATCTCAAACTCAAATGGCAACTGAGCAACTGCTTCCATTTTTCACATCTCTCCACTGCTGCATTCCAGGTCACCTTTTATTTTCCTTTTGAAATTTTCTGTCAGACAATGACTATTCCAGTAACGTTTCCATTTTATTTTTCTACGAAACTAAGKGAAGATTCAAGCAGCAAAATCCACRTGGTTGATGAAAATATTGTAATTGATTCAATATGCTCACTCACCACTTCAATAAAATGGATTTTCTGCAGTGAGTTTTTCAAGTATTTGAGTATATATGCATATAATCTRCTATTTCTGTAGCAATAAAAATAATATAATATCCCACTGATGTTTCTAATAATAACCAGTGAAAACTGGAAAATGTAGCAAATTCAAATAAAAAAATAAATAAACGATTTCCCAGCCTTTCTAGGAATGCATGCAGAGAAGAAACACAATTTTATTTTAGTTGAAGAAACCATACTGCCTGGTCATTTTTTATAATCTTGTTGCCTGTAACTCATGTACAACTTTTTGTGCTTATTTGCCAGTAGGGATATGTTCAAATGAACACGAGAAAGTAAAGAAGTAAATGAAATTTTTATTTTAAGTGGGATATTTTCCCTGAAGGCTTTAAAAACCTACCTTAAATTTACCTGAGGATATCTGGAAGTAATCTGATTTTAAGCAGAGAAATGGAACACTAATTAATGGCAATTAAAATAACAACATTAACTACATTATCTAATCAGTGTAGTGACACAAGTATTATTTAAATAATATCGTGTTCAAATTTGAAATCAATATAATCAATATTAGTTCTCCTCACCATTAGCAATATTCCACCTGACATTTCAGAAACRTTAATTCATCAGGAATTTCATTCATTGATATTCTCTATTGTTTGAACTTTTTAACAATGTTTGACTTCTTTCATCTTGCAATTCTGACTCTGTCTGGCTTAATTTAAAATGGGTATATGATCATAATGACCAAAAAAAAGAGATAAAAAAAATGTTCAGCACCATTTTGTCAGCTGTTGGGAAAATACATTGAATGGCAAGGCCAAGAAGGAATTCTGTCTCTAGATAGAATTTAAAGGGCTTGGAATTAAAGGACTTGGAATTAAAGGGTTTGGAATTAAAGGGTTTGGAATGCCAGCCAGCTCCTTTTCAATTTCTTCGTGCTTAATTCCTTCAGCAGTTAATGACACGCAGTAATGTTAATATTGGCATTTTACAGCTCTGTGGAAGGATTTACTTTCTTAGCTCCATTATTTGAAAAGAAACCCAAACAGGGTGGGTGGATGGGAAATACTCCAGAGCACTTTCAAGTTCTCAAGAGTCAGATTCTGTCGTGTTTACTCATTTCAGTGCTCCATACGTGCYTTCATTGATTCCCTTTGGAGATGAAAGCAACAAGGTCAGCAGAAATAGGCCATCATCTTTTATCACATTCTACTCCACTTTGGATAATAGGGGACTCATTCAGCAGATTTGCARTGGCATTGCTGAGAACTGAATTGTTTGGGCTGTTTGCCAGCTGGGTTTCAGGCTAAATACCAAAGGTTGGTCATTCAGAAAGACYCAAAACAAATATTTTACTGCTGGGCAAAATATCTTCAATGAAGAGCACGTGGCTGATTTTCATTCAGCACAATGATAAATGTTTTTCTATATCTGTGGATCATATTTGTGATTGGCATGCAACCAATAGGGTCAAGTTGACTTTTAAATTTAATTAAATCGGTCTTTAATTATAGCTTACACCTATTTTATATTATTTATAATAAACTGGTGTACATTTGTTTATATATTACCTTCAATTACAGTGCTTTTATCTAAAAAATGACCCATCTACCTCAACTTTACACCCATGGGAACTCACACCGTGATCTCATTGATGGATTTTAATTCCTACAGGATAATTCACAGATACTTACATTCACTGGGGGGGAAAAAAATAAAAAAATAAAAATCCATTGATCCTCCATAAACATGGAAAGTGCTATATATAGCTCATGCTATTGTTGGCATATGTTGTGCCTCCAGGAGAATCTGATTAGATGAGATCCTTGGAATAATTCCATGAAACAACAAATTGAGATAATGAGTGCACTGAATAACTAAAGCCTTGCAGACATTTATGGCTGTGCTTAACTTGGTGCACACTGCTAATCCCGTTTAAATCAAAGAGACAACGCGGGCTAAACGMGGTATTTTTAGGGGATATCAGCAGGATATCTGTGCACTCCACWGTCCTACAGGTTTTATCTGTTTACCAGCCCTCTGAGATAGAAATGCACTCATTTTGAACAGAATGCACTGTGTTGAGGTCTGTGGCTGAGCCAGAGAATGAACTCTGTAATTCCACATATCATAATGGATACACTGAATGAGATTTTCAAACATTCTACTATCTCAGTTGAAATACGCAGGTTGGAGTTAAAAAAAAAATAACTAGAATTTATAGCAAATACACTTAAACAGGAGAGTTCAGTTCTTGAAGAAAAAATACTTCTCCTGCAAGGGAATAACATCATCACACAAAGTGACATGGAAATTAAAAGTCTCCCTTTGGTTTCGTGATGTGATGCCGTTTCCTCAGCAGGCTCTAAAAGACTGCACTTAAATAAATTTATATTGTTAGATCCTTCTCTTCAGGTTCCAGAATAGGAAAATATTCGAGACAAAATGGTACGGTTTAAAATATATTTCTCTCTTTTGTGCTTTGGTGTTCCACAGGCCTTTCTCAAAGCTCTAAACACGTTTCAGATGGACAAAAAAATGAGTCACCTCAGCCAGTGATCAACTGAACTGGAAGAAAAAGCAGTGACAGTTGCCTTGGGTTAACCAGGAGTGATGTACATTCAATAGCACCTCTCAAAAAAGCCATCTGAAATGTTTACCTCAAAAGGTTTGTAAACCTCTCCAGAATTCTTAGAAATAATGATGAGGATAAGGGTATGTGATAAAGGTTTCCTTGATTTATTCCAGCAAGCAACAGGAGATCTTTGCCTGCACAACCTCAGTAAAGACTGATTTTAAAAATAATGTTATAAAAAGCAAAGTTGATGGTTTTTATTAACTGCATTATTGCAAACACCTTAAGCTTGCTGTTATAAACACAGGGATTGAGTCTCCGATAAATCAGTGTCTGATTATTTCTTATTGTGAAAAATGGTTCAGGCTTCAGTTGTGAGGGTTTATTTATTTCAATCAGYATCTGCCACAGACTTGGGCTTTGTCAAAGCATGACAGTTTCTYCAGGCTCTGGAACAAAATCTGATGCAATACAGAAAAGCACAGAGGCAATTCAATGACTGAATCAGAACTCGGCCTCAGCGTTGATGGAAAAAAACTGTCAAATCATTTTACAAATGTCACCTCCACCTTCAGCACACTGTAAACTGCTGTTGGCCTGGCAGAAAACTGAGTTCAGAGAGGATCTGTGAACCTCCATGTGTTCCTCAAACAGTTATTATCCCAAATAAGGGACATCATGAAGCTGAACAGATGAACTCAGCCAYTGTTTTTGTCACCATATCCAGAATTTTGATCCAAGTGGCACAAATGGTCCACTCACACTCTGGAGCCACTTCTAACAGAAAGGTGTCTTCACCCTTTGAGTAATTCACTCAAAAGTGCTGCTTTGGTGAACTGATAGGGGTTGTGGTAACTTTAACATCTCAACAGCTCTGCTAGAAACCACTGTCTGTAACTGGAATTGTCTTTGCAGCCACAGGAGACCACACAAAATTGCAGCAATTTCAAAATGGCACAAATTACAGGGCSTAAGGTAGTAGACAAATAGTGCCATGGGATTTACACGTCATTTATGTGATGGCATTATCACAGAACTTCAAATCTATCAACCTTCATTCTAAGCCACAAATCCCTGAATTTTGCATGTGCCAGGAGGAATTTTTCTAATGTACATTATAGGTTACAAAATAATATCTCTGTTCAACAGAACTTTTTTTTTGGAAGAGATTTATATTGCATTAGTGAGGGTGTCAAAAGWGTCTCTGCAACCAGCATTTGGCTTTATATTTGCTTTAATCTCTTACAAGTGAGAAGATGGCAGAGTTGTAATTTGTTCAATTACAGCAGAAAAAAATTCAATAAATTAAATACAAGACAAAGTTCTTTTCCAGCTACAAATTTTCAACCTAATATTTGGAGTTTAATAAACAAAATTAAAGGTCAGTGCCTATTCAACTGGGCTATGAAATTCCTAAGGAGCTGTGAGCCCACACATTCTATTCCAAGAGACAATAAACTCAGCTTTTGCATCATCTGGTCACGTTTTCAATTCTATACATCAATTGCCCTTTACTCTTACAAAAGTGACTTTTTAACTTAATGAATATTGAAATAATCAATCATACCCACCTTGCCATTGATTAAAAATCTACTTGAATCCTCTGTGATGTTTTTGGAGAATAAGAATTTTTTCACATTAATAAAGGATCTTAATTCCAACATGGTGTGCAACTGCTTTAATATATAGTACAGAAAAATGTAACTCAGAATTTTACACGAGAATGGGCCCTATGATTTCTTACAAATTTTCTGTTATTTGATATTTAGAATTTTTTATATAACTGTTCTAAATACAGTTTGTTTACTGTGTTTTTTTGTTTGGTCTAGTTTCTTTGGCTTCTGGGGTTTTTTGCTTGATTTTAATGCTGACTGTTGCTTTTTTCCCCCAAACAAGTAGTAGTAGTAAAAGACTAATTCCATTTTAGTGACACTACTACTATAATTATGATTAGAAGGGGTTCCTCTTCAAGTTTTGCTTACTTCCCTTTCACAGCACTGCAGATGTTTTCCAGTTATATAAATATTTTTCCAGCTCAGTATTTTCCAAAGAAATCATGCTATAAGTAGCATCGTTGCT
>NW_026623654.1:608276-648242 GCF_030028575.1 Malurus melanocephalus | reverse complement strand
AGGCCTTGACATTTTTGGCACAACAGATATACATTTCAAGAGGGTAAACCCCTGGAAATACAAGCCTAGTGATGCCTGGAAAAGTTTAGAAATAAAACTCTATAGACTGGTGTCTATAGAGCAAGTATTTGTTTATTGCAGCACTAGAAGTAAGAAAGATTTCTCTTCTTAACTTACTTGCCTTTGTTTTAAATTAGCACATATTTAWACAGTAAGCATGATAAAATATGAACATTGTCACTGCTTCTCATACACCTACTATACACTTACTACCATACATAGGCACGGAAATACACGATGTTATAGTTTTACAAGTGTGCATGTGTTATCTTCAATTCAGTAGTCACAAGAGTCTCCTTCTAATGAGATACCATCTTCTTTGTCATAGTAGACTTTTAACTTTTGTCTTCAGGGCATGCGCAGTTGCGATATTCGTGGTTTTTTTCTAGTCTTCTAAGTCATCATTTCTAATTATTTTGCTGACTGTCTTGTGCTTCTGCCAAGTTCTCATTAGTACTTGCTACTGTTCTTTGTTATAATATCTACCTGTCTACTTTATTCAGAACTTTTCTGATTTATGCTCCTTGGTGATCTTACTTATTTATATACTAATCCAGCTGGTTAGATTACGTGCAGCTGGCATACTACATGTTGCTAATACACTAAAAAAACTTATAGCAATATATATAAAAAACCTATCATTGATAATATATTGAAAGTGATTACATTGTATTATTATAACATGTGAAAAGTTACTACATTCTTATATTGATAACATATAAAAAAGGCTATAGGAAGTTTTCAATTTGTAAGCTTCATAAGCACTTTGCCACTTTGATATAGATTATATGTATCACTAGGATGAATATTTTGTCCCCGTATTATCACTGTATTTGTTAATTTGCCACAACATACTAACCTGTACCAGTTGCTGGGGAAATGCTGTATCTGAATGTCTGCCTCTCAGCGCTGTGGCTGTGTTGGATCATGTTAAACATCACCCATAAAGACTAAGACCATTTGTCAAATCAGGATGTAAGACTGCCTTTTCACAGGAGGTACAGAAAGCCATGCACAAGTTCTTGGGAGAATCTCTTGATCAAGTGCCCTCAGAGACCAAAGGTGCCAACTCAGTATTGTTGCCTAGAAAGTCATATACTTCTAGACTTCCTCTCTGCTGTGCTCCATATATACATTGTTGAAAACACATTTTCTACTGCAAAAATTAATTTTTTACATATTCAAGCCTAATCTTTTGTGTAACCACTGATTCTTAATATCTTTTGTCTACTTTGCACATGATATTTCCTATTACTGTTTTTCATGCACGGGAAAACATTCTGTTCTGAAAAATAAAACAAAAGTTTATGTTGCTAAGGCCTCTTTTGCCTTCTGATTCTCCAACAGATTTTTCTAGTTGTGCAATAAACAGACAGGAGACATTGACTCTAAAACTTTTCCAGTCAGTTTTCAGAAAGTCAGTGGGTGGCACTAATGAGATTTGGCATTCTCTAACACTGTGTTAACGYATCTCTCAAATTTGGTTCAAGAACATGGTTTAATGGAGAGACGGGGACCTAGAAAAATTCCTTTTGGTTCCTGCATTGCRTATGTGTGCTTCTGTACCACTCTAATGTAAGAAAAAAAATTTTCCCTTCAATTTTTTTATCTGTAGGATGTGAGTCTTATTATTCATCTAATCCCTTTCTTACTAGAAGAGTAGAGTAATAACCCTTAATGGTAAATGAAACAATAAAGGTTTAGAAGTAGCAACTACTTCTACTTTTTTGGGTTTTTTTTTGAGAATTCAGTTCTGACTCAGTATATGCAGTTATATGAAAAACAGAAATTATTGTTATGGTCATCATGTGCTAAACAAAACCCATTTAAATATGTATATAGGGTGACCTTTTGTGCTGTTAGGGTTTCATTATGCTTGGGATCAAAAACCAAATTGTAACTTCCTATGAAAATTAATGGAAAACAAGATCCAAACTTGCTTGCATTTTCAGGAACTAATGACAATAAACTACACTATTTTAAAGATATAGGAACRGATTATTTTTACTATAAATAATTGCTATAAATACTATTAATAGCAACAGAAACTACTCAGCAACACCTACAGCCTAAGGTAGCGTGGAATCATAGAATCACTGAATGATTTGGGTTGGAAAGCACAGKGTGTCCTTGTTCTATAAATCATTTTCATGCACACACTTAGACATTGTGATCTAAATATGTGCCTGAATCTGRGTGGGCAGATGTGCTTTTTAAAATTTATTCATAAGTGGGGATATTTGTGTGTATACACATGTACATGTGTGTGTTTATATCWAACTATAGATAGAACACAAAGACTGTCAGGGTACAAGCTAAGAGCCAATAAAGTCTTTGAAAATTTAAAGCTATTTCTGGTTTTTGGCTTAACATATCACATAGAGGGCTGCTCCATTTCCTCCGCTGTACCACAACCTGCAAGCCACTGGCAAGAGGGTTTACCTGCACTAAGATATGGCTTATCCAAGAGTTGTGCTTCTGAGCCTGATGTCATAACCTGTGATTRCTCAGTTATTTTGGGGAGGACCCAGAGCTCAAGGGCACCACAGAGAGCAGGAGTAATCTTTTTATRTCTGTTTAATCTTCACCAAGTCAAGTTTTCTAAGTGAGGGGAATGCACATAAGTCCCATTACCCTCAGTGTCCTCTTTGTCTCCATTTGCCTCTGCACATATTGACCCAGWGCAATGACAGATTAATGGTGACATTAAATGAGGTATTAAATTTAATCTTCTTTACTTGATGTAGCAAAAGTTTCTTTTCCAAATCGCCTTTCTTTAATTTTTGCTTCATGATTGTCATTTTTCATTCGCTGATTTTATTCATGCTAGACTAGGCCAGTGACCTAAAACTGCCAGTTGAGGAGTGAAATGCTAATCACATCTTTTCAATTGAAAGCATCAGTGTAAAAGTTTCCCATGCATTATTTACATTAATTATTTTCTGTCTCAGGGATTCTCCTGGTTCCTTCTAAATCAGTTCAAACATAGCAAAAAAACCCCCCCTAATTTTGGTTTCCAATTGAAAAAGTCAATTTATAATTGTTTAATCCAGCATGTTTCAGAAAACTTCTGTACTTAGAAAGTCACTACACTACCCAATASACTTATTAGAGCTTTCTCTCAACATATCTTGTAGTCTTTTCGTTTCTTAAAATATGTGGGGTATGGTATTTAGTCTTTAGGTAGGAAGATTATTAACAATTCTACTACAGTTTACACAGCYGTAGTGCTGCTAAATGATGAATTTAACATGAAAAATGTGTCATCAGCAAAGAGTTTTTGTTATTTAGTTTTAGGTTGCATATTAGAAAGAAATTATTCATTGTGAGAGTGTTAAGGCATTGGACAGTTTGACGAGAGAGGCTGTAGATGGTCCCACCCTGGAAGGAAACCAAATAAGGCACTGGTTGAAGATTCTTTGAGAAAACACTTTAATTTTTTTTAAAAAAAACAACTTATTTTTTTGTTTGTTTGAGAAATTTATATCCGCTTCAATGAAAATGTTCCTAGAATATATTCTCAGCCCTGGGACAATTACCCTTGTGATGGCATGATTCTAATTCTGTTGGATTATCTTGTATCCTCATTTCATACTGATGGAAATCTTTGCTGAAACCATTCAATTCACATGCCAAAACCCCAGAGGCTCAGGTTTAGGATATACACACTATCATTGTATCAGCTCTGTAACATTGACTGTGGCCTTTGTTTTCAAATGTGTTTAAATCCCAACACCATCTTGTGAATCTTGAGTGTTTCACTATAGCAKGAAGCTTTATCTGCAGGAACTCAGWATGTCTGASTCAGTAGAGCTAGGTATTAGAATATTTTTATTTAACGTAGCAGCTGAATGCTGCTGCCTTCTGCCTGTGATAGTGGCTTTCAGTCACCTCATCTCATTTAATGTAAAGGCATAGTGCTAAAGCATTCTTTATGGAAGCATGCAATTTATTTTAAATGAACCACTTTTTAATATATATAAATTTATTTTATCAAATGCTGGTGGAATGGTGGCAGATTATATGCACCTTCTACTGAAATAAAATAAAATGAAGAACTAAATAACAAAAAGATGCTTCAAGGAGGATATTAAAACAGATTTTGGGAGCATCAATCATTCAGTTCTGTAAACATGAAAGGGCCTATTCTTTGATTGTATAAAGCCAGAAATTATTCTATGCACTCACTCTATTTATTTCCTTACTTAGCTTCATGGTACTGGGGTAAAATCACTTTATCCATAGTAAATTAATATATGGGAGGCTAGATGAATGTTTTGAATATGAAAACTCATATGTTGATGATGTTAGTGGTTACAGCATTCTTCCCTTAGTTAAACACAATACTGTACTAAATTTGRTCACTTTAAAGCATCAGTGTTGCCTTCTGTTTTTCAGACTTGAGTATATGTAGAAGTCATGAAGACATAACTATTCTATTGAAGTAAACATTCTATTTTGGGCAGCTTGACTTCATGAGGTTTCAAACAGKTCATGTGGCAACACTCCCCTTTTCAGCCACAGGTTCAGCCACAGGTCAGCTTACATGTTCACTTTCCAGGCAATTTTTCTGTACATTATGTCCAGTCATGAACTGGATAAATTGTCTATAAACAATAAAAGAAAATTAAAATAAGTATATGTACAAAGTACAAGATGCTTAAATACAAGAATAGATAGAATGAATAAAGTGAACCACAGACTGAGTAGTAACCAATAGGGCCAATAGAAACCAATAGGTTTCTTCCAAAAAACCCAAATCTTACTGTCTATGGAGTATAAAGCTCAGAGTATTTCCATTTTAATAAGGCTGCAGCTGWTGTATTGTATTTGGGTTACTTGTGACCTTTTAAAGACTTCTGAGCAGACAACAAAAGTGGATCAGAGGTCCTGGAAAAAAAAAAAAAAGTTTAAAGAAAGATAGAAAGACCTGGAGTTGTTTAGTTTAGAGGACAATGCACAAAGAGAAGTTGTAATAACAGTTTTCAGTTGTATAAAGTCATGGCTGCTACAAGGTCAAAGGAAATGCACTTTTCCAAGGGATAGGATGGGAACTAACAAACTTAATTTGCAGCAGAGAAGATGTAGATTAGAYGACAAGTAAAAAAAATGTGCTGACTATAAGGGTGAGAATAAACAGCATGACAAGGTGACAGAGTCTACATCACTGGAGATGTTACAGAAAAGGCTAAACAATCATCCACCTCAATTATCTGACATTTGGCTAAAAGTGAAAAAGACATGGCTAAAAGTCATCTGAAGATCCTTCCGTATTTACTCAGTTTCTGATTTAGAAATGTTGGGTTCAGGGATACAGTCCAGAAAAATATAGACCACAAAAAGAGAAATGTGTTCTCACACGTCAAATTTTGAACTCTGTGATAACTGGAAAAAATAAGGGCAACACAGATTTTCCATATGAAAAGTGGAGCAATAAGAGCTTCTCTATTGAATCAGGAGTGACTGACTTTCTCAGTCCAGCTGATCTTAAGAAAAAGAATATGCAACATATGAATCCCAATGTTCTGAGAGAAAAAAAAAAAGCACCCCCAAAACCATTGAAAAACCAAAACAACAAACAAACCCAAAGCAAACAAAATAACCTCCACCAAAATACTACTAAAAACCACTCCCTCCCTCCCACACCCCCCCCCCAAAAAAAAAAAAAAAAAAAAAAAAAAAAAAACAAAAAACCCGACTACCTTTAGGGTCTTTAGGAATTAATTTTACTTTGAAAGAAGAATGTTAATAAGTGAGAACATATCTATCTAGATGCTGGCTCCTCTTTAACATTCTTCTTTTAGCTGTTATGTGTTAAAGAACCCTTAATCCAAAGCTCCCACTGCACAGTCTCACAGGCAGATCTTTATAATCCCATCTCTGYTAGAGGAAGCTACCCTCACTTTCAAGTGAATCTTATTAAAGTRGTTGTAGCAAACCTCCTAGGTGTAAGGTATGAGCTGCTAAACAGGTCCGTTGTTCTCGTAGGGAATGTAAAAGTATGATTATGAAGATTTAAAAAAAAAAAAAAGGTAAAGAAATAACTTTTCCTTTTTTTTTTCTAGAAGAGCTACTTGGTGTAATGAAATGTCATCATAGGCGGAATGAAATGTCATCACAGGACTGACCTCTGTCACACRGGGGTTTCTTGCAGAGGGACTAACACTCTTCAGTCTGTCAGGATAGGTAAAATATTTGTAAAATTCTATTTATTTATTTATTTATTTTTAACTTYAGTCTTGACACGTGATACAGAACAAGGTTGACCAGACAGAACAGTGTTTATTCTTCCAGCACGCCCCCTTTGATTTCCAAAGGACACACATGTGCCAACACTTTGCCCATCTCATGATGAACTGGTGGTTTCACAGCCTGGTCATCCTGGAGGTGTCTGACATGTGCAGAAACTTCTGGTCTGGGACTGGCAGTGGCTCCCTGAGAAGAGGGTGGGGACAGGAAACACACCACCCATTTTTGAGTTCTGAATTCCCTCCAGGGGAAAATCCACCATCGAGCAACAGAGGAGTGGTGCTTGCCCATGTATTTCAGAGTGAGTATCTGAAATCCTTTGGAGAGAGCCTTCTCCCCTTTTTGRCAGACTCTGTGGTGCTGAAATTGGTATTATGTGACAATCAATATCTGATGCTTCTGTTCTAGGTCTTCCCAGACTTTTATCAGCCCAGGTCTACCCCAAGGAAGCACTGCATTTCTACTGATGGGAAAGATTAGGCACCATTCCCACCCAGATTACTGGGTTAGGTAATGAGGGGAATCATCCCACAGCATCTCTGGGATCCTTGGAGGCTGGGGGAAGCAGCTACTCAAGGTCTCCTGCAAAGCTCCGTGAGATGGAGCAGCTCCCAGGCCTCGGTGAAAGCAGCCCAGGGTAGGGGAAGGGTCCTGGTTCTAAAACCCTCAGATAATTGATGGGAAATAGGGTGGCAAAGAGAGGAATCTCTCCAAAGGGGCTGAAAGGCTTGCTTGCTTCTGGCATCAAGAAAGTTTCTTTCCTTATCTACACTGCCTTATTTTCCTTTAGTGTTATTCAAAGTAAAATKCCATTTAAAAGAGAAATTGCCATTGCTGGAACAGTTTATTTACTTACCCGGGAGAATGAAGACTCTATAATATGTAATTCAATGTATGCTAAGGTCCCTTTTGGTAATAGAAAAARTGAGTTGCTTATAATAATGGTTGCTTTTTCCCTATAGATATGAGTGAATGAAATGAGAATTCTAATGATATCATCTTGTTACTCAGTTGCCTATAGATGGTGAGGCCTGGATTCATAATTGCATTAAGAGCCATAGCTTATGCTGATCATTAACAAGGAAAATTTCACACTGGAGATTCATTGTACTAAAGACCAGTTAAATTACAGTGTGTGTCTGCACATTACAGATATTATGATTCATTTCTGGCTTTAAAATACTGTAGTTAGGAGAAATTAACTCCCATATTTCAGAGTAAAACCAAAGCCTGGAAGAGATTACTTAGTGTTTGTAGCATTTGACTTTTTTCACTATAAAAATGTCACTCCAATTACTCTGTCAGTTTTCCAGTGACCGACAGTAGAAATGTTATAGAGGTAGACTTATTAACAATTCTTTTTTCATGGCAGGGCAAGATTCCTTCTTGGTTATTCAAGCAAAATAGTAAGAACCAATGTCAAAAGTGACATAAGGTGCCTGGAAAAGAACGAAACATTTAAAACAGGAAAGCACAATAATCTACTCTGGTCTGCTATGCTGAGCTGCTTTATTTAGCATTTGTASTCTGGCAAGCTCACAGAAGACATACAAAGAGGAATGGAGGATAACAGCTCTGAAGGAACTACATATTCACCTCTCTCTTTTGGACATGAAATAGATTGAACAGCAGATAGGATGTAATTAGGAACCCGTCTGGCAGTTATGCACTTGTATGAGAGGACTGCAAATAGAGGGTCTACCAAATAATTAGTTTTTCTTAAACATGCACCTAATTAAATTGCAAGATAAAGCAACTCTGATTCTCTCACTAATGTGCTATTTAAATGGTCAAGGGATAGGGCTTCAGATAGATCCTCCTTCTGGGAAACAACTGCATTCCTCTTTTCCTGAGCATTACACAATGCATTTACTAATTAGTCAGGACAGCTAATTGCTCTTGCTCATTTTGAGAGAGCCTGTTACTGACGTGTTTGCATGYRAATATGGTGCTGTTGGTTTTTTTTKTTYKTTYTTWTTWTWWWAWWWTKKKTKTTWWYAMYWWWTYWYCYMWCWRYTGYYSYYYWYYMSTTTCTGCCTGGACMCAAGCACCAYARCAAAGGAACTGAAAACAGTCCATRGGGACTAAAGATGATGTGGGATCCTGARTTTTTATAAGTAAGTCTAAAAGTGATATCAAAAATCCCCATTCAATGGATGCCTCTCTGGAGCCAGAAGAATAGGCATTTCCAGAGAGAACACCAAGAGGGAGTTCCAGCATGGGCCCACAGAATTTAGTCTGAAGACAAAAAGCAGATAAAGGTCGGATGGAGTGCTCAGCATTGTGTCTCAAGATGTAKATATGGATTAAGAAAATCTTGCAACAAAATAGACCTGAATTTCCTTATCCCAGAAGTGGGTCAGCCTCAAACTGCCTTAAGGGAAATGAATAGCCTTATCTCTTAGAGTGTTTTAACACTCTATAGCAGTGAGAAGCAGGTTCAGACAAGCATATAAATCAGAATTAACRTTTGCCTCCTGACCCCTATATTGATTTGTGCTCATCAAATGAACAATYCTATTCAGCTAATCATGTGGATATAATTTATTTTACTGCGCTTTTTTTTCACTAATCAAACTATATATAAATCAGAGAAAAATAAAATKATCTTTACCTTCCCTTAATTAAAAGAGGAAGAATGGATCTAAAAATTTCAGCAAAAAGCTAGACTTTGGAGCCTGCTGAGTCATAATCTTGGTACTGAATTTATCTCCATGGAGTTATGTGGATAAAACCCTGGTTGCTTGTGATGGTATATTTTATGGGAGCCACCACACTGAGAGTAGAATTTGAAGTTCATATTTACATTTTATTTTAGGTTTGAGGTTAAATGCAGGTGTTTTGCTAGAATTTCGATGTCCTTCTGAGTCAGTTCCTGTTTTGCGGTCAGTCTTTATAATTAAACAAAATTCTAGGATATATTTTCAATTGCACTGGAGTTATATATTCAATTTTTTTCTGGGTTTTTTTTGCTGTTTTTTTTTTTGTTGTTGTTTTTTTGTTTGTTTGTTTGTTTGTTTTTAATGGATCTCCATCAGTATATATTATAATTGTGACTRTGTTTTGGGGCATCCTGCAGCTTTCCTAGTTGACCACCCTTTTAGAGTAAAATCCTGCCATTAAGACTCTGTCTGGAATGATATGCATCATAGGCACATTTGCTCATATTTTTTTTTCTAACTAGAGAGGACAGCACTGAACATAGTTAAGTTTGAAGGACCAATTTATAGTTTCATTTKGCACTGATGCTTGCCATCCCTGGATCTTTCTGTAGGCTGATCACCTCTTACTGAACTCGTAGCCACTGAAGATTTTTAATATCATCCCTTCATCTTGAGTCAAGTCAGGTGCATGCTGCATTTCCTCGAGAAATCTAGGTGTGCATAATATTGATTTATTATTTTTTAAACAGGTTTTTATTTTCCACTTCTCCATGGTGAACTAATGCCTAAAGAAGAAATAGATGAACTGCATAAAGACTCAGATTACTTTGCTCTTTTCTCCCTAGTAATTATTTATAAGCACACAGCTGCTATAYTCTGCAAAGTTCATAGCAAAAGACATGAAAGTTGAAGGTAGGCAAATGAGAGAATGTAAAATGTTATGAGAGACTACCAATGCAAGTAAATTGTTCTAAGTTTGCTCTTCAATCTGTTTATATTCACATTGCATATATTTTTAAACTCATCTATTTTTTCACAGAAGTTTTATTAAAATTTTCATTTAAATATATTTTTATTTAAATCTTTGAAGAAATTCACCAGATCATTCTGGCTCACTGYCATTTATTCTTTGTATAAGAAATTAATTTTCTCAACATTTGCAATTTTATTCTTCAGTCTTAATTTAAATTACTAAAAATTTTAGATCCTTTGAWGAAATTTGGTATTTGCTTTACTATTTCTCTGAACTAATTGAATAATTCTGACATGTCACGCTTTTTGGAGAGAGAGGGTTAATTRCAATCTTTTGCAAAGGCTATTTGGATAAAAGTAGGATCCAATTAACCTACATATTAACAATAAAAGCCTCTTGCTTTTCATGTAGRTTATGAATAGACTGGTTAATAAACCAAATAAAACAGGCATAGGGTCACCTRTGAATCTACTCTATGGAACTCAAGTTATTGTTATTTTTCATTATATCAGTTTAAATTCTGTTACAACAATAACTTGATGAAAGTATTATAGACATGGATATAAATGCACCTAAGGGCTCTTGGTGGTCAGTTACCTGGATTAYCTACTCAGCTCTTGCTGTGAAGGCTCTACAAATGTGTCACCTCCTGAAAGATTTCTGTGTCTTTAACCTCTCAGTTCTGCCTTAAATGCAAAGGGCATCAGGGAAAGAGCACAAGGCTTAGACCCAAAAGCATCAGGACACAGGTGCTGCATCTTTTTTGAGACACCAATTGTGTGAGATGCTGATCCTGTTAACACGGCACTCTTAAATGTGTGAGTTCATACAGAATGGTGCCAACATTGCCCTGCAACTCTTTCACTTTACCTGAGCTGCCCAAGGGATTTCCAAATTGTACTTTTGACTGAAATTCTCCAAATGCTGCTGAAGCTCTACTGTTCCACTAAATTTACCCTTAAAACATTTTCTTATTATACTTGTGGCACTACTGCCAAGTAGTTTCTAGTTGTCTGAAATTGTTGTGCAGATGCACTCTATGACAATCTCTTCTTTACCACAGTACCTACCATATCCAATATATTTTTATTAAAAGCCTATTCTCACCCATATGATGTCAAATGGAATTACTGACTTCGTGGTTTTGTGTGYGTGTTCACAGGACAAGAACTATTTAAACGATCTTCAAATCAAGTATTGCAGTTGCAAAGAATTTGAACTAAAGTGCAATGTATGTCTGTGCTGAACAACTGTTTTTCTGACCTATGGCAATATTTTTTTGGGAAGAAGAATGAGAKTAGGGAAAAAGGAGAAAAAGTATCAAGATATATTAAGACTGTGCAATCAGATTATAGCTGTCTGATTAAAAGCTGATATTTGCAGTGATAGTAATGAAAAATGCACTAGTCAAGTTCCTAATAAGAATGTGTTCTGATTTTGCAAGGCTTTATTCACCCCCCTCAAAAAAACCTGATTTTATGAGGAAATGTCCTAAAATATCCTTCATGCTTCAGTAGAAAACTGTCCAGAAGAAGGATTGGTGGATGTTCTTTCAGGGATGCGTGCTAGGAACAGCCATACTGAATCCTGAACTAAGYTCTGACCAGAGTAACCACTTAGTAGAGTTACAAAATAAATGTAACTGGAGTAATCAAGTGCGATGTAAACAGTGGAATTTAATTCACCAAGAATATTTGTATCTGTACTGCCCATTGTTGGGTATGTTTGGTGTATTTAATAATTAGGATAATTTTGTTCTTCTAGAGAATCCAATGCAAAATTTCTGCAAGTAGGCTGGTAATTAATACAATCAGACTAGCAGAACTGAATGGACTGTGAGATTAATTTCTGCCTGTCAGTCTGCTCAGCTATGGGTACAACCCACATTTCATACCAAATTTGGCTGCACAGATGTGGTGCCACAGTCTGCAGCCATCTCCTAATGCTTCATAAAACAAAATCAGAAGGCAGATTCCCATCTTCCAGATCTCACTTCTGCTTTTCCCCTCTAACACACAACAGTAACCTTAACAGTGAGATTTTTCTTCTGAGATGAATGTGTTAATGCAGCCTTTCCTTTGAATAGAATTAAAATTTCTTGAGATGACTTTACCAAAATCATCCCATCTTCACATKAAAAGAGCAACTGTTCATTGACTTCATCGAGAATGCCAAGTAATAGAGTAATGAAACAGGGGGTTGATACATTCCTGACCTYTCCACAGTATATTTTAGAGCTAAAGAAGCCTTTTCTTTCTCYACCTCTCCCAATTTTCTTCATTCATTCACTCTTTAAGTGCAATATATCTGACTTTCCAATTCCATGAAAAACAAAGAAACAGATTTAATGCTTTGGCAAACGACCAAAAGCTGTGTTACTGATCTTGTTTTTCAAAGGAGTGAAAGGTAATCTGTGAAACCACAATAGTTTTAAAAGTGCAGAACAAAACAAAAATGCCTGATGCATGTATGTGTGAGGTTTCTCTTTTTCTCTCCTCATATAATTTGTGAGGAGCTCTTGACAGAATATTTGGGTGCAATCCCAAATGACTGCTTCTKTCAGTACAAGCTGCTGGACTCTGGGTCATGTTCTTTTGTTTAATTGCGAGTTGGAAAACATGTAAGAGTTAAATTATGACYTCATAAAACAGTAGCATCTTGTTTATTCAACAGAAGAGTGCTTTATCATTCTATTTAAATGGAAAAACTGTAGCTTATACAAACACATCCAAACTTTTTGCTTTTGCAGATTTTTTTTTGACTGGTGTGCTGGGGTCGTTTGAGTTTTTTTTTAAGTTAGTGATCCTTAATTACATAAAAATTGAAAATATTATAAGAAGAACATAGAGAAGGAACAGCTTTCATAATATTTAAAAAATCTAAAATAGAAGAATATTTGAAAGGATAAGTAGCCTTTCACATAAAACACATATTTATTTTAACAAGATTAAACATATTTGTAAAGTAATGTACACAGTTTAYTTTATGGCCAGTTAATGTTTGTTCCTTTTCCAAGAAAGAGAAAATGTATTTTTATGCAATTTAATTCTGTTGTCAGTGCTAGAACAAAAAAGAAAATCATCTTGGATCTCAACAGACAACCTAATTATGTTCCCAGTGTCTCTTTACAAACACAATTTTCACCTGTTTTGAAGTGCATCCAATTTAAATTCCTGATTCCATCCTGAAAAAGTAATGTCAACACAGGAATCCCACATATGGCAGGGAAAAATGTAATAATGGAATTAGTATCAGCCTTTGATTTCTAAGTACTTATGCTCAGTATTTAAGCCTCATCATGTGAAAATAAGCTGGAGCACCTCGTTCCATCCCCTGTTTGTGTATATTGMAGAATGATTTTACAGTTCATCAGTTTGGCAAAAGCAGCAGTCTCTGCTTAAAAGAGGCCCAGGGAATGAAATAAAATAGGTCCCCTTGCTTCAGACAGAGATGTGTTGTAAGGCCATATAAAGAAGTGTTCACTGGCGTGAGCTGGCTGGGAATCTCAGCAGCCAGAAGGAGGTACCAGGAGCAGCTCAGCCCAGATGGATCTTTCTGAAGGTCAGCTTTATTCTGCTCCCCCTTCCTCCCCCTCCAAAGCTGTATTTGTTTGTTCCTATAGCATTTATAATTCTTACTGCTGGGGCTCAGATTGCAACATCAAGAAGAACTATTGATTTATGGTCCCTTGAGTCTAAAGAGGGGAGATGTGAAAGTTTGGTTCTGCTCACCTTATTTAGCAGTCTGCAAAATGAGACTGAGAAGGGATTTCTCTCTTGCTGCTGAGTTGAGAGGAGGCCTGTTTAAGCCTAAAGCTGTTTTGAATTAGTTTGCACACTAAAAGCATACTGATGGGCTGCGAGCACATATGCCACAACTACACTTCACAGGAGGTTTGTTATTTCACAGGTGCATTTTGCATATGAAGTTTGCATAAGGGAAAGAAGAGACCGAGAAAAAGGCAAGTAATTAACTYTATTCCCTGCTCCTTCAAAAGGCCTATTCCGAGGTAACTCAGGAAGTTCATTATAAACCTGCCTCTTCTATCCTCGTTAGAGTAGCTCTTTACTTTTTGGGTGAGCCAACTGAGCTTGTCATTTGTGACAGCAGAGCCATCTGCAGCCTTTTCTGTGCCCTCTGGTCTTTCCCCCATCTTCACTACCTCAGATAGAGTTAATTTTGTTTCTATTACTACAGGCACAGCTATGATACCAAGTTTTTTCCCCTGATCCTGGGACTCTGAATTGAATAAATTTTGTTTCCAATCCCTGGCAAAGTATTCTTCTTGGGGAGGCAGACATTTTTAGTGTGTTGGGGCATGTCACAGCTTATCTGAGCTATTGCTTCAGTCTGTCTGCAAGCTCTGGAAGACAATAGTGATTTGTCTCATTATGCTGCCAAACGTTCCTTGGTATCAGTGAAAAGCAGAGAGTTCCAGACTGACTCAAACATAGGCCACAGCATAACTATTTATGTATTTAAATTGTTTGCTTATTTATTTATTTTAAAAGCAGCTTTACAGCATGCAAACTTTCATGATACCTGATAGCAGCACCTTAGGCTGTCTGATCCTTTTGCCATGGTACCAGCTGCTGGCTGGGTCTCAGTGAAGAMCTGCAGTCAGCCAGGGCTAAACACTGGAAATGCTCCCAGAAAGACTTGGGAGGAATTTAGACCCTTGCAATATGGCTACCACTGCTGATGCCGTAATCCAGATTTGTCAGGTGTATACAGTTTTTCAGGCTCTTCTTTCATTATTTCATGTACGTCTAGAATATTTAAATAAATCTCCTTTTTCTTTTCTCTTTAACCTCTTAAAAAGTAAACCTTTCTCTGTCAGAACTCAGCCTTCTATTATGAAAGAAATCCTCTTAAATATATGTCTGAGTTCAAGATTTGTTTTGTGTGAATTTTGTACCTTAAATGCTGAGTTCAAAGATGCAACCTGCAAACCCATTTTCATGTTTCCTGAGGCATAGAAATGGTTCCCTGCTATGTATGAAATAGCAAAATCTTTTTTAATGTAGAAAAGAAACTATAGAGAAAAAATGGTGGTTGTTCCTTTTCTGAATGAACATACTATATTAATTCTCTTATATATTTTCTGTGATATGTATACCAAAGATTTTTCACATTAAAAATTATTTAATAATCTCCTTTATCTCTTTCTCTGTCTTTTAGTTTGGATATTAGAAAAACTCCTTCACAGGAGGGATTATGAGGCTTTGGAACAGGCTGCCCTGGGAAGTGGTGGAGTCCCCATCCCTGAAGGTATTTAGAAAATATGTAGATGTGGCACTTAGGGACACGGTTTAGTGGTGGATTTGGTAGAGTCAGGCTAAGGGTTGGACTTGGTGATCTTAGAGGTCTTATCCAGTCTTAGTGATTTTATAGTAGTACTTAAGGGGCTGACCTTGTAGCTCTCCTTTCAATTGTAATGGGGGCATAGGTTAAAATTCAGATTCCAAATTCAGATTTACTGTTACACATGTGGAAACTTTTGGATGGCGAACATAGCACTATGAATTTTATTTACATTTTTTGGTTGGCAATATTTTTAGGTTTTGTTGCTACAATGAGCTCGTTTAAGGTAAATAAAAATACTTTTTTCCCCCATAGCCCATAATAAGGCTATGAAAAGCACTTAAACCAAGACATGCAAAACCTGGCCCAGGCTTCCTATTTATTGTAAGTATCTATTTTATTTTCAGTGAAATACTTGATAGGTTATTAAAAACATTCTCTGGAAAGCTGAGTTGGAGATTGTCTTGTATTCTTTGGTTTCAGCTACTTCTTTCAGTTGCCAAAGCATACAAATGAGAGTAATTTGAAAGGAGTTTTTCATCTAGATACCTCTTAAAAAGAAAAGCTAAAATGCAGCCAGAAAATACAGGAGGAGAAATTCCACATTATATCAGGATTATTAGCATGGGAAAACTCACCTATTATGGATGTTGCAGTTCTGTGTTTTAGGTCATGTGCTTTCTTTGACATGGTGATTTTTTGGGAGGAGGAGGAATGGGGGATTAGTTTTACAGAGTGTTTTAAGTGTTAACTCTCTGGAGAACAGAAAGAAATAGAAATTCCCCACTCCATTTTCTTTTTTTTTTTTTAAGAGACTATTATATGTCACAGTGAAAAAACCCAGAAAGTCTTTCTACTTCCAAAGTAGGTTCAGTACAGATGGGGATCTTTCAGCACAGTCATAAAATCAATCTTTTTTGCTAATATTAAGGGCTGTTGGATGCATTGGCTCTTCTTTGACTACATTTGTTTGCAATTTCTCCCCTGATACTTCTGGTTTGTCTCCTAAAAGAAAACAGAGATGGATATTTACACTGCTGGTCTCCAGTCATCCTCTTTTCTTCCTTTTCTTCCCCATTTGCAACCATTGCCAAATTTTCCATAAGTTTGACCTGACAGCACAGGTTCCAGAGGTGCTACATTTTTATAGATATTATGAGGGTGTAGTTAAAAAGGAAAGAGGGCACAAGGTGGATATCATTACCATCTTTTTTTAAGAAAGTGACTGCAGGAGTAAGACAGRAAAGTAGCCAGGCTCAGAGGATTCTTATTTTTATTCAGTGAATCATGTAGGTCAATGCTCCCTAATGATGACAAAATAGAAACAGATTTATGAGATGGAGATATGGAGTATGTGCCTGCAACTCACTCAACTCTTCTGCTTATCATTTCCTAACTCTCTGTCTTATCTTTGGTGCTGCTGACTTTTGGAAACCTATCATACCAAACTCTAATAAGAGGTGTTAGAACTGTGCTGTCACTGAAATTGGCATGTAGAATTTATTTATTTTTGTTTTTACAGGTTGACATTTTTCTGGGCTGCCTTTTTTAGTTGGTTAAAATAAGAGGAGTTGATCAGCTGAATATGAACCAGTTGGAAGGTGAGTTGCTGGGCATCTGGTCATTCTTGTTTTCACTAGACTGCAGCCTGTTTTTAGTCCATCAAAGATCTTGATGAGATTGATAAATTTTAAATAGACAAATAGTATAAATATTTTAAATATTTTAAATATTCTAAATATACAAATAGCTGTTAAATTTTCCATAGATTTTTTTTTTTAATTTTTGGAAACCTTTTAGGGTGACCTATGAGCTCTGAAACAAGAATCTGAGGGAGAAATGGTAGCTACTGGTCTTCATTCTGAGGTGTTGATTCGAATCATCATTAGAAGATGATTTTCATGATAAAAGATATGAACTGATTGCTTAGGCTGCACAAGGTTGTAAATACATGAATTACAATAACATGTTGCTTGTGGATTTTTCACTTTGTTGATACTTTTTTTCTTAGTGATTAAATGAATCGTTGTAATGTATTGTACAATTACAATATGATTATCTGCTGTCATTCAATGTATATCCAGATATTAAGACACAAAGTGTTGAATACTGACAAGATCGATTCAGAAATTCTATAACCTAAAGGAAAAAATTATATTTTTTTATATTTAAAATTTCTCTGAAGACTTTATTTAGGTCTCCCCTTAACTGGGTTGCTTATTCCTTCTAATTGTACAACAGATTTTGGGAGCACTTTAAAGCATCTGGTCTGACTATCAYAGCTTTAGGTATCAGTGAAATGAGCACTTTAAACCATTGGACATTTAAAATAATAGTTCCATACTACTACTTGAATCATCTGAGAAACTCAGCYCCTCCAGAATTCAGGTAATGCTTGCAAGTTCTTCAGCCCAGATTGTTCTTTGTGTAAATCAGATCATGTTTAATTCCCCATGAAATAAAATTTTACTATTATGGTTGGCTGTGATGAGATTACAAGGAGAAATAGGGGGTGAAAGGAATGAAATTCAATTTATTTTCCAAGGTGTTGCAGTATATCACATCTCCTATCTATTTTGTGTGATCTAGAGGAAAAATAATTTCATTTCAGTCAAACAATTTGGAAGGACTCTGAAAAAGTCTTCATAACAAATAACTGGGGAAAAACAACTTWAGTGTCTGAGTAACAAATAGCTCAGAATAGCTTATTCCTTTCACTGTGTCTGACAACAGACCCCTAAAAATTTCAGTGCATATTTGGAAATGGGACTGAAGCAAATGCTATTCACAAAGCCCATTATGTATTGTCATGTGTAGCTATTGCAGAAAATAATGTACTGAAGATGCCAAGCTTCACAATATCTGCATGTGACAGGAATCATGTCACTGAATGATGTGTTGGCAACAAAAGKGAAGGGTATGTGCAGAAAGAAAAAAGTTTGGACTTAAATTCTGGAGACATTAAATAATTAATAATGTTAGCAATAGCCTGTATGTTATATTTACCCAGCAGAATATGTATAATAAAACAGATAGAAAATGCAGAATAAGCTGTAAAACAGCTGGAGGACTGCAGAGGCATCTACATTTCTAATTTATTTTTTAAACAAAAAGATATTGAATAATTCAGGATAAAGAAAAGAGTTGTAAAACTGAGGATATCATCCAGAAAGAGGCCAGGCTGTGTAACCTCAGTCTTTMTTTCTCTGATGACTTCTCACAGGCATGAGTTCAAAAAATGTACTGCTAAATTGAGGTGAAAGTGCTTTTATAGGTACATTTCTTCGCTTGTAAACTTTTTACACTAATCCTTAGTTATATATTTGACTTCAAGTTTTGTTGAACATGCAGGATTTTTCCTTTACTTTTAAGCCTTGCTATGCTCTTGAAAAAGTTGGGCTGTGCAACCAGCTGAACCTCTTGCATCAAGTTCATCTTTCAGTTTGAGAAAATCTGTTTATTACAACTCACTTAGGAGGAACACACACATGTATGTGAGCAGATAAAACAAGAACTTGGAGTGAAGATGCAAGATAATTTTGGTTTTGGAGGAAACTTGGATTAAAGATTGTTACTCATAAAAATGTAAAGTTGCATGAAGAATGATAAATTTTGAATGCAGAGTGGGTTGGTAAGAACTTTGAATGACTTGGCTATACACATTTAATTGCAATATTTAGTCCAAATATAGTGCTATTAAATTTTCTAATTCAGTCTTTAACATGGAGRATATTTATTTAGATACATGTGATTATTTTTCTTAGGGAGGAATAAAATGTTTTAAAAAATCTTGATTATTTTACAGACATATTGCTATGTTTTATGACTCATATATAGACTGGTTCCATACACCAAGCGAGGTCATGGCAAGAGTAAGTATTTTAGAATTATGGAATATACTGTCTGGAATTAAAGATTGTAACCCATTATCTGTATAACACCTTTATGACATAACATGAGCTGTATTTCAATAGTTAACTGCATTCTGAAACTACTTAACTTATGTGGCCRTAGCTATTGGACTGTAGAAACCAAAATTAGCAGTGGACAAATTGTCTACTGCYATGAAGGAGATAATAGCCCAATACAGCACCTCTTGGGAAATATAAAATAAACATAGCCCGACATAGCTCAGTAAGTAGAGGGCATTTCATGCTCCAGTAAATCTTATAGATCATGATTAAAGGTCTGACTGCTACTGAAAATAATCTGAGGGAAGAAGTATAATTAGTGTATTATATTCCCCCTATGACTATTAAAAAAAAAAAAAAAAAGTTTACCTGCTGAGACTGAGGCCAGTCACTTTAAATGTACATTCAAACAAAGTGTGTAGCACAAATAGTAGTGAACCTTGGCCATAAACCAGTCTTTCAACTCATCAATGACTGCTGACTTTATGCTACTTTTCTACCTGTGGGCAAGTCAGCTTGGGTGTGTCTCCTCTTTTTACCYCCTGGTTTTCATAAAAGTACCAGAAATGAAGGGGAATTTGTCCTCACTAACTTTAGACAACTACAATGCATTGTCTGCCTCTGAGCAAAGCCCATCCTTAGCTGTGTTTTCAGTCAGCAACTCCCATATCTTTTAAATAACACAAATCATGTCCTAAAGGGTGGCTTTTCCCTCCATTGTCATTCTAATCTGCTTTTTGRGGTTAAAATCAGGTGCAGATTCAGTCTCTCTCGAGGGCTGTGTCAGGCTATCAAGACCAGATTCTAAACTCTGCTTTGGAGAAGACAGCAAAAAAGCTGCCAGGCTCCAGCTGTGCCTGTGGCTGGGACACTTCTGTTTCACAGGCACAGGACCTGCTCTTTCATGCTTGGAGGTGCCACTGCAGCCTCACAGGCCACTCGGAAAAGGAGCTGGAGCCAAACTGAGGTCCAGCTCCTGGATCAGCTCAYCCTCTGAGCTGTATCCTGAAGTTATGAAAATGAAAAGTGAATGTAGCCATGAAGTAGTTAAAGCAGTTTGCTTGTMGATGTAGCAGATATCAAAACTCCAYACAGAATCTGCTCCCTTTGGTAAAACAAAACACATCCAGGTTACACACTAAAATAATTAACAAGAATTAGAGAGGAACTTGCAGAGGGAGCTGGAACTAATTTCCCTGATTCTTTTTACAGTCCTATCTAAGAAGGGAATGCTTATAGGTGACACAGAGCTGAGAGAGATCTCAGACCAGAGAGGGAAAAGGGGCCTTAGAGTATGTGGAAAATCCCAGGCAGGATATGCRGGAAACTACTCTCATTCCCACTCACATTTCAGAGTGGATTTTTGTCCCCCAGTGTCAGAACAGTCTGTTGCACGCTGGCATAGGGATTTACTGAATCCAGACTGGAARTTTGTGTGAGTAGGTGGATGYCAAGGATATCARTGTASAGATTTCCTGTGGTTCTGTCTGTTACAGAGAGAGGAGAGGCTCTTAAGCACACTTTTCTCACTTCTACACTTTCCAGGCTCCTGAATGAGAAGAAAAGATTAATTGAAATACATAAATATCTTCAAATGTCATGCAATTCGTAAGAAAATGTGCTATATGAGGTAATCCATTATCAAAGCACAATTACAAGAGACTTTAATTATTATAAGTTTTGTGAAGTATCCAGTACACTGCTGTACATGAGAGACACTTGGAAAGTCCGATGAGCAGAAGCGTTCTGTCAAAATTGCTCTTGTTAGAAAATTGGAATAAARCTGATTTGGTAATTTGAGAATTCATATTTGCAGAATCTAGCAAATCAAGTATTAAATTMATTGCTTAGTAGCAGAGTGACCCACAGTCACAGCTATTTTAGTGTCTCTCTTACAATGAACAGCTTAAAGGGGATATAGACTGCACATCACAATTCTTTTCCTGTTGTATTTCATAATGCTCAACTTTATAAGCATTTCTGCTAAAAGAGCTCTAACTTAAATGCCATCAAGAYACCTACTCTGTCTTTGGAGGATTACAGTGTGTAAAGTCCCTCAGAAGAGTCTAYAATATACTGCCAGAGTCATGATCTAGAACGGCTCTGTAGTTTCASAGTTTCTAGATGTTTCTGTGCTGCTTTGTGGTTGCATGTTTACAATCTGCCCAACATAAGGATACTGTCTGGACAGAATCAAAAGAGAAAAATGATAGTGTTCAAAATGGAAGKTTTTTCTTGTGAAGGCCTGTCCAGCTGCTTCTACACGCCCTGCAGATGTCTACAAACAAGTTTCAACTACAACACCTGCAGGGATCTATTCAGTGACTTAAAGTATTTGYCTTAGTTTGTAGGCACACAAGGCATCCTAATGATTATTAAAATAACAAGTCTTAGTAGTTTGTTGTGCTCATAATATTTKTTCTTTAAGAGATCGAAGTAAACAAGTCAAGTCACAGATCTTAAAACTGAGGCAATACTGGTGCTCAGAGACCATAGCCTAATGTAAAAGTGTGAAATGTTAGAACAGAGCTCTACTTCTCAACTGYATAATGTGTAATGGTTTGAGTGTACAGTAACAGATGGAAATGTATCTTCTAGTAGCAAGGAAAGAGCTTCCTTCTCCTAAATGGGAGCAGACACAAGTGCAAATAAACCTCTTTCAAAATGTGCTAYGGAATTCTTAGAAAGCCCAAAACATTCTGCAGAGAAGTTTATTACCATACAGCTGGCTCCACAGACTCTGTTTAAAAGGTAGATTTGGGCTCATTGAGAAACTCAGCATTYTGTTATAATAATGTATCCACAGTAYAAATATATTTCTCATTTGGTAGGGCTTTGTAAACTGTGTACACAATTGATATGCCAACTGGTGCATCAATAGAATTTGGTRAAGTAATACCCATACATGAGAAATAATTAGCTACCCATTCTAAAMCCCATAATCAGACCCTTTGGATGTGCAAAGCTCTAAAGTTCCTAAAGCCAGGAAAAGRCTTTAAAAACACCTGCAGGTGGTAAATGCAATCAGATGTTCTGTGTGGATTCAGCACATAATTCCCCCAAGGAAACAGATGAAATCATTACACTGAGTGGCTGTATCCTTGAAAAGTACTGTTCGTAATTGAACTGTTCCAAACACTCTGCCACTAAAAATGCACCTTTCAGATGTCAAACCCTGCTCTATCGAGCAGTGTACATGATGTGCTGACACAAGTCATGGCAGAGTTTTGATGTGGCTGAACAAACCATTTGATACAACTATTTTTCAGTGATATTTTGGGAGCATTTATTTATATTTACAACCAGGCAACATTAATCAAAAGCTTCAGAAATCCAATATTCCCTTTTACAAAGAACTTTTCACCTTTCTCTGGCCAATGTAAAGAAAGAATTCATAACAGGCCTGKACTGCTGTAACTTTTTAACAGTGAAGGGGGGAAACATATTCAGTTAAGATATAAGGCTCTAATTGARCCCGGTTACTATTTCCTATAAACAAGCAGAAATATTGCTTTGGTTTTTAAAGGATGTTTTGATAAGGCAGGACAGCTAGCTAAAAGGAGGATGTGGAAACAAAAAATGATCGGCTTGAAAAGAAGCAAAATTCCAAAGTCCATGCACTGCATTTAGGATGTGTCAGGGAACCTCTACCACAGAAAGCTGGAGGAGCTGCACACAAAGCTGGCAAGAGTATTCTGCAAATCTGAGTCAGAGTGCCACTGCACTGCTGAAAAATAACAAATGGAGTAGATACTTTTAAGAAAAGGGAAATAAATCTGGCCAAATACCAGTCTGCTATTATAGTATTAGTAGCATGCAGCACTTCTGAGAGGAAAAACAAGACCTAAACCAAGAAAGAATTCTTTGGAAATGGGTTTATTAGAATATGGCATTGACCAGAAGTGGGTTTTGTGCAACTGATTTCATAATGCCTATGATCCAGCAGTTTCAAACAGTTTGCATTCTATTGAAGACTTCCGTAATTCCTAAAATTTTAACCAGCTTAGACCTAGTGGCAATTAGAAGACAAATTAGTGAATAATTAACATATGTTAGGCACAAAATCAGTAAGTTTAGTCTAAAGGGCAACAGTTTAAGTAATGCTAAGTTATTATCAGGTGTCCTTGCTGAGGAAAGGATGGTACAAGACACTGCCTWTACAATGACCATTTGTAAGGTCAGTTTGAACATCAGAAATAAGTCTCAGGCCACAAGAAGAATCTGTCTGAGGTTTCCAAGAAGAATTTAAGCAGACCAGAAAAAAACTAGGTTTCTTCATGAAGGAGCTAAGAGAGTTTGTGGAACGGATCATATTTTAAGGAATTATACTCAACATTGCCTGAAGAAATGTGTATCTGACCACGAAAGTAATTTTCCCAATACTCAGTAACTGGGGGTGCCTAACAGTGGCTTGTGACTCTTCATTATTTTGAGAGTTCACTTGGTAAAGAGATGCTGCTTATCAGCACTGTTGGCTCCCTGCAGGTCACCTACCAAGCATTTTCCCAGGTTTCCCAGAAGACCCAGTGCTTTTATTTGCCCACAGGCAACTTGGAGTCCTGGCAGTTCTGCCATGGTGTGGCTGTGAATGCCCCAGGCTGTCCTTTGGGTCCTGGGCAGTCAGTTTCCATTAATTGGAATGATGGTATTTWCCCAAAGCAAGGCTGTTGAAGCTGAATTACTGGAGGTATAAGTAAACCTAAACCAAAGGCTGAAACTTTTTCTAGTTTCCTTTTTTTCCCCTTCTTGAGGGAATTACCTGTGTTCTTGCCCAAAACAGGAGGACTGGGACTAGATGATCTTTAAGATCCTTTCCAACCCAAAAYATTCTCTGATTCTCCAATCTGACAGTGGGTCTTGGCTCTCCACCAGCAGTCATTACCCTTGACTCTTGAGTTTTTCTCTCAAGAAATATTACTGTTCCAACAGGTTAACCTGTCAGGTTTCTACTTTCTACAAATATGTGATTTGTGGGATTTCATGTTTTCCAGCCCCAAAGTATAAATGTTTCTTATGGTACACAGGTCTGTTCACAGGAAGTTTTTTTTTATGGAAAGGATAGTTTAGAAGGGAAGACAACACTGCTGGTGAAGGAAATTGTGCATTTTGAGGGTGTAGAATGGGAAAACAGAAGTCTACCAAGCYGTCACAAGATAAAAGCAATGCTACTGAGAGAGGTGGGAAAAAAACCTGTGCACAGCTGTCTCCCATTTGCCTCCAGTTTTTAATTAACTAAGTTTTCAGGAACTAAATTTAATTTCTAGATTTAGTGAAATGAGATTTTGTGTTAGTCTTGGCTGGGATAGAATTTGTTTTCTTCTTGTGTCTGCTACTGTGCTGTGTTTTGGATTCAGTATGAGAATAATGCTGATAACCCAGTGATGTTTCAGTTGTTGCTGAGCAGTGCTTACCCTAAAGCCAAGGACTTCTCAGTGTCTGATGCTCTGCCAGGCAGAGGGGACAAGAAGCTGTCAGGGAGCACAGCCAGGACAGGTGACCCTTCCCAAAGGGACACTCCATACCGCAGAATGCCATGTCCAGTACCCGAACTGGAAGGAGCTGGCCATGACCAAGTGGGGACAGGCTGGTCAACGAGTGCTGAACAACTGTATTGTGCATCACTTATTTCTCTTGGGTTTCATTTATCTCTCTTACCTTCCATTATAGTTATTATTAATATTTTTACTGTTGTTGTATTGTTAGAATGATTATATTTTCCTTTGCTTCAAGTCTTAAACTGCTCTTATCTCCACCCATGAGGTTTACTTTTTTTCTTCTGACTCTCCCTCCCATCCCACTGCTGGAGATGGGGGATAGTGAGTATCTTCATAGTGTTTTGTTGTTGGCTGGGGTTAACTATCACAGATTTATTTTGATTTTTTTTTTTCTCCAAAATGTCAGCAGTTTATGGCAGATGCTTGAGAAAGGAAGAATATTCAAAGATGACAGCAGATACAAGTGAAATTTTGGCTTTATAAGAAGGAATGAGCGTGTGGCATCCTATCTAATAGAGTTAAACTTGCTCTATCAGAAAATGAATAAGGCTGTATGARGAAAAATGAGTGGAAGTGGAGGCTGAAAAACAACCATATAAAAAAAGTAATTGATTGGGATGGAATGGATAAGGGACCACGGMTCTCTAACCTCTATCAGAAAACAACTAAACTCCTCCATATTAGTTCATAGCAAAAGTAGGAGAAAGAGAAGTGCAACTGATAAAATGTGTATCAGAAAAGAATAATTTCTGCTGCTTTTGTGTTTGCTTCTATTAAAGTTAGAAACCATCAGAGGCTATGCAGCTCCCTCATGTGTTTGTTTTTGTCTCACAAGCTCAGCTTGCTCAGTACATTGAGCAGCACATTTCAGCATTTGCAGCTTTGAGTCATCCCACATGCAGCATTAATGGTCAAACTGGAATTGCAACCTATCTATTTTTAATAAACAGTGAATATGAGTGCTACAGAACAGCAGGGGCAAAGAGAACCCTTTACACGGGAGATGAATGCTGAGAAGGCCATTAGGAAGGAGGGTGTTTCAATGGTTTAAAAACGAGGTCAATGCCTGGCAGGCTCACACTGTTTGCTTTTCTATTATGAACTTCCTCTGTGACCTTTACCAAAAGAATCCCTTTGTGCGTCTGTTCAGCAAGTGAAAAATGGGAATAAGTGTATTTCCCTACTTCCAGAGGTAAAATAAAAGCCATATGGATCTAGATTATTATGGTTTTATGATCTATACAAATTGACAGGATCCGAGGGAATGGCCTGAAGCTGTGTCAGGGGAGGTTTGGGTTGGATATCAGGAAAAGGTTCTTCCCCCAGAGGGTGGTTGGGCACTGGAACAGCTCCCCAGGATAGTGGCCACAACTCCAAGCCTTACAGAGCTCAAGAGTGTTGGCTCTCAGGCCCATGGTGTGGCTCTTCGGGATGTTTTTTGTAGGGGCAGGAGCTGAACTTGATGATCYTTATGGGTCCCTTCCAACTCAGCATATTCTGGCATTTGGTGAAATACATTAAGAAAATACATTAAAAAAATAAATTAAAAGGTGGAGAGGAGCAAAATTGATACAATACAAAATTGATACACAATTGATTTACTTCTGAGCTATTCTGAGCTAATATTTAAATATTAGCAAGTGTGAGGTGCTGCTTTGGGCCACATACACATGMAGTACACACTTTCAGCCTTACCACCCTGTTCATTTCTCCGTGGCTAACGCAACCTGTAAAAGATAAGCTCTATTTCGGAGTATGAAATGCCAGCAGCCCTSTCCCTGAACTGTTTTTGCAGMCCTGGATTGCTCCCYGTCCCCTCCCCGCTGTCCCCGAGGCACCCCTGGGTCGCCCCTGCCTGGGGAGCGCTCCGTGCGCACGGTGGCTTCGGATGTCACTTGTGTGAGATAGAAATGTCACCTGTGTGCGGAGAGCCCCATCCCGTGGCCAAGCGGAGCTTCTGCACTCAAGATGTRCGTGTGTTCCGTGGAAAAGGCGCCGAATATTCCTGCTGGGAAAAAGAGGGGCTGAGAAGTTGAGGTAGCGCGGGGAGCGGCTGTCCCGGCTCACGGGAGACCATCGAGGGCAGAGAGCAATCCGTGAGGAAACACTTAGAACCACGCTTGTTACAGTAAAGAAAAAACAAAAAAAMCCCAAAACTTTAGAAAGGGAACTTGACTTAACACTGAGTGCTGATTTGAGTATAAATTGAAAAACAAATAYGAARGTTGAATGGAACTTTGAGCAAYCTGGTCTAGTGGAARRTGTCCCTGCAGGGGACTGGAACTAAATCATCTTTAAAGTACCCTCCAATCCAAAACATTMAATGATTCCACAATATTTCTAATRAAYAAGCATAATTAAAATAGCTRTTGTTTTATGAAAACACCTATTGAATMAGCRTAATTAAAATAGCTGTTGTTTTATGAAAACACCTATTATTATACAGGAACAGTTCAGCATTTAATAATTCAGGCCTCATGCAAGCCTATTTCAGGCCTCACCACCTGAAGAAGTGTATCATAAACGTTTAARCAACCCATCATATGGCTGAATTTCAAATTTAAAATCATTACAAAGCATGTTCTGCTCTTGATAATTAGGTAAATGGTGTATCCAATTAAGAATGGCTGTGCAGCCTCTTCATAAGGAATCGTTGTTTCTGCTGTTTGTTGGATCAATTGTTGACACTTTTAGCAAATTCTCTCTGGAAATCTGGAAAACCAATAATTTTATTGTCACTATTGTATTGTCAGGCATATTCTGTTACTCACCCTTGCCCTGCTCACTCTGTTCACAGGCCTCTTTGCTTATGCTGAAGTATTAATACAAACTGTTACTGCTTCACTCTGTCATCTTGGTGAGACCTGAACATTTGGGTATCAAATGTAGCTTTGAATGTATCAGACCAACTCTTTATAATAATTAAATTCTYGTATGGCACAGCATGTACTAAGCAATGCAAGTTCATCAGCAATCTGAAACACCTTCCCCCAGTTCCAGCAAGCAGGCTTTGGAGTGTCATCCTCCAGACTTTTCACTTAYTAATTTGTTTGCATGTAGAAATAACCTCTGAAAGAGTTAACAAGCAACAAGCTGTTTTTCTTGTTTGCATTACATAAAAGTAATTTTCACCGTAAATGTTACCTAAYGCACAGTGAGGTTTAACCTAAAAAAAAATTCAGAAATCTGTCCTTTTTAACAGTGGCTGGCCACTGTGCTTTTTGCAGTGATGTTRGGAGAGTAGCTCAGGGGTTTCTTCCCAGCAGCAGAACACTGTTGTGCAATCACAGCACAGAGAAACTCTGCTGCAGGGGTAGAARTGGGCAGCTGCAGCAGAGGCACATGGGGAAGGCAGGAACACGTGAGCTGSCTTTGCTGCTGGTTAGAGGAGCGCTGCTGGAGAAAAACTGAAGGAAAACTTGGTTCACTGGGTGCCAAGGGATGAGCCCAATACCCAGCAAAGACTGTTCCCAAGATGTTTAGAGGTTTCTGGCACTGTGTTTGACTTGGTTGTATTGAGAAAACTCTGAGCCTCTCATCTGAGTTATCAGCTACTCCTCTGCTTGAAATGGTTTCGTGCCTTGGTGTCTCTCCACATGAATTAAGACCCAATAGAAGCCTTATTAAAATGAGCATAAGAGCAATTTTCACCCAAGTTATAATTCTATCCACAGAAGAAGAAATCCAAGGCCATGATTTCTGAGATGATTATAGAAGCAGGATGAAAATGCTTCTCATTTAACTTGCCTTAATCTGGAAATCTGGTGTTTGAACAGAATCGAGAAACTGATGTAAAGTCAAAAGAGACCAAGAGGAGGCTTGCAGTTGGTTTTATCTTACTCATTTATTTCAGTCTGACTAGTGTCCCAAAAGTTCTGTAATCTACCCCAAAACCATTCAGGCATCTTATTCCTGCATAGGGATGTCAGTATGCTCTACTGTGCCAAGCATTCTACCACAAACTTGGACCCCAAAGGTCTCAAGGATGAAGCTCTACCAATGACCAGGAGTGGTTCTGACACTGAGACAAGGGAGAAGAATTTCTTGCCAGCAGGGATTAGACAGGGCAGGGAAGGAAGGAGTAGAGAAGTTGAAGGATGAAAATACTGTTCAGTTCCTAACAAAGGGAGAAAGAAAAATCTTGTTTATATTAAGAAGAAGCACATWAAAAAAAATGTTTAGTCTCTCCTGTATTCCATCCTAAAAAGTATCTGAACAAAGCCTGGATTTCCACAGGATGGTCCTAAAGTCTAAGTGTGGAACTCCAGGGTSATTTGAATTGAGTAATTGTCCCTTAGCTATGGTTTTCACAGCTTCTAACATTCACAATACCCAAATTTCAGTACCTAAAATGTCAGATAAGTTAGTCTGTCTTGTTTCCTGTGATTCCCACTGCAGTAAATGGAGGGCAACCAAGGGCAGGTGCTGGCATTAGGATCTGGGTCTGAGACACCCTCTGGAAGCTCCCCTCCTCTGTCACTCGTGACTGGAGCACCCAGGTGCAGGCAGCACCTCAAGTGAAGTGATGTGAGGCACCTCATGAAATTCCACCATGAATCTGCTTGTCTGACAAGGACATTACAGCTTTTATAAAAAAGTATAGTCTCACTGCAAAATAGGAATGGCATATGTRTTATGCTAAAGGAGACACTACAAAATCCTTTCACTTCCCCTGCACAGACAGCAGTATTAATAAGAGGGGAAATTCAGCAGCKGCTTCACAGGAAAGAGAKTTGAACAATAGCTCGGCCCTGCAGGCTTTGCTTTTTAAGCCAACATGTACAGGGTCTGACAGAGCTATTTCAGAGCCCCAATTGAAAACTCTGAAAGAATWGTGTTTCACTAGAAGATGTCAGTTCAACGAAATCTAAGGACACCTGAGAAGAGAAGGCTATTTTCAGACTATTGCCAAAAAAGTTAATTATCAAAYCTACCTAGGGAACTCAGATTTTTAATGCTGTTGTTCTAATAAGTACCTTAAATTGCCCAAACTCCCCACWTGTAATGACTCTGCTCTTGGAAAGCTATGACTTCTTCTTTTTCTTTCCCTTTTCTTTTTTTTTCCCACATATTTACTTTTGATTTGAAGATAAAAGGATATTTCATCAGAGCTCCCTTTCAAGCAAAAACTTTTATGTTTTAACAAGCCCTGCTGCCTGTAACATTGCATCTAATGTACCACACAAATCTATTCCTTTTCCTTGCATGGCTGGGGTCTTAGTTTATTAACACTTTCAAGGTGTTTCAAAATGTGTTCTGAATATCTTGAAATAAAACTGTTACCCTTTCCATTGATGGTATTTGCAGCTACAGTGATAAATAGGATGTAATCTCTAGTGGTCTTATGGCTCTGTTAGTATTTATTTCTGCACTAAACTAACTTTTTTTTTTTTTTTCAATCTGAAGGCCGGTAATCTTAATTTTCAAGAAATTTTTCACCTTAAGCCAGTGTTCATTTCTGGGAAGTCTCTGGAGGATCCAGACTGCTCCTGGTTTGAGTGCTGGCCCATCCTGCTCTTAAAAACCAGCCACTTCCACTTCACCTGCTGTCTGTACTAAAGGCTGATACAATTGGTCTCACAGAGGAGAGAAGAGAAATTTCTGATGGTGTTATAACCTATTTTGTACTCCTTCTAGAAGTTTAAAGCCCTGCTAAAAGTATTTTTGGGAGAACCTTGGATATCTGTCTGGTATCATTTTTGTCTTAGCATGGAAAAACACAGGTTATACAGCACCTTTCTAGGCTTTAAAAAAGCTTTATTCCATGCACCTTCCAGCATGATAAATTAATTATACTTTTTACTTTTGATAATGCAGAAAAATATTTTTACTGTCTATAGTTCATGAGCTTAAGTCAACTTTGGTTTTTTTTTATACCTTTACACCTTTTTAATTTTTTTGATATCATGATAGAACCAAGATATCAGCTTTTTGGCAGGTGCCATTGGAAATTATTCAGAGCTTAATTTTCTCCTTTCTATAGCAAAAGATTATTCTGATTGCATCCCATCCAACTTTCCCATTAAAAAAAATACACACAAAAAAAATTGAATTAGTAAAGAAAAATCTCCAATTTCATAAACAGTAKTGTCATGAGCAGCTGGCATTATTTGGTAACAACAACAACACCAACAAAATAAAATTTTTCCATTCATCTTTGCTAATGAGTTATTTGCCCTTCAGCTGCCAAACTTTGCTCATGTGTTAGTTCAGCTGTTGTCAAATGCTCTATACTGGCATGTAAATATATTCTCTTGAGCAAATAAAGCTGCTCTGACTGTTGGTCTGACAAGATAGGAGGCTGCCTTTGATCCCAATGTGGCTGTTTCATAAAGACCAAAATAAAAAGAAAGTGTGAGAATTCAGCAGTTTTCCGCTCAGCTCTGTGGAAGCGTTTAACCACCCAAACATTGCAGGTYGCAGCTATTCTTCTTTTCCAGCCTCTGTTTCCAGTCAGTCAGAGGCTGTGGTTTGAAAATGCAGAGCTCCTTTTTGTCCTGCCATCTGCTAATAAGRCCACAAGGCTCATCTGAGGCATAGCAATATATGGAAATAAGTACAAAGGGTAGCTCAGTTTACCATCCTGAACTAATAACAGTTTTCACTGGTAACATCAAGCAGTATTTTTTGTTCTTGCCTTCTTCCTTCTTCTTACCATCCCCTCTGCAACAAAAATCTCAGAAATCTCACTCATATTTTGGTGTTGCACACACACAGTTTTCCACGTTTTGACAGCCATTCTTTATGGCTTTTTTATTTTTTTTTTTTAATTCTTTTTTATAAGTGACCATCAAATGGCATCATGGTCTCTCCTTTTCAGCTTGTGTTCTGTTCTTGGCACACAGATGAAAAGAAAAGCCTGGAGTGATGTGCTGGCCGTGGTTGTTTCCAGGATGCTCCCCAGCACCTCACTGCATGCTGGAAGCACTTCTTGGTTATCAATGCCACAGGAATGTCTCTCTCTTCCTTCTTCTCCTCCTGACCATTATTTTATAATCTCTGCTCCAGCCATGACGCTTCTAAAGGAATTGATTGTGTCCCTTTTGAACACTCTGGAGAATGTGCTGAGGAGCAGGAACRCTTAAGGCATCCCACTTGTTGGTTTGTCGATGTCTTGGGTAGCAGGAAACTTGTGACTGCCCAGGTAATTGGAATTTTTCTTACCTCAAACCCAGACCAAGGTAACATGAAAGTGGTATTATTTATTTACAACATCCAAAGTGGATAACAGTTGCAAATATTTATAAAAGATGATGCTGCATAATTGACTGTTATTGAGAATGAAAATAATCAGAAATGTCCCTCTTCTTTTTAGGTAATTTGTTTGTCATACAGGGGAAATTCTATTATGCTTATTATACARTGTCTCTCCATGACTGAGTATTTATAGGTCAATTTAATTTTTCACCTTAAAATGTATTTTTTTTTTTTCTCAGGGAGGAGATAAAGTTATTGTATTTATTAATTTAAAAGAACCAAACAAACTGTTYTTTCCCTTTGGTAATGTCAGCATTACCCTGTTAGAACCTCATCTGTGTTTGATTYCCTGTTATAGTGAGACATAATAACAATCTCTCCTCCTCTCTCATTTTTCAAGTGAAGAGTCTCAGGTTTAGTACTGAGGGTGAAACCCTGAATCTTGTAGTTCACATAACCCAGTACAAACATATAAATGGGAGAGCTCATTACCAGCTTTTGACAGAGGTGAGGCATGCTGGTAATTAGCCTCTCCAAGGAGCTCCAGACTGAGAGAAGCTGGCTTGCCCCTTCCCTTCAATCTCACTAGAAGCACCTCTTCAAATATTTATGTAGAGAGAYTTTCAATGACTAATTGGACACGCAGTTATACTGAGTCCATAATAATTATGACAGTACATAAAGYTTCACACTCAAGTAAAACAGTACATTTTGGGGATTCATTTAGTCAAATAACCAAGCGTCAGTTTGTGAAATCAACCGAGGCAAAAGTGAGTTGATTACAAGGAAAATGGACCAGCACTGTCCTGTTTTATTTTAAAAGCCTAGGCACAGCGATTAAACAGTATCAGTTTCTGCTTTGAAGACAAAGGTGTGAATATTCTTGCATGATAGATATCCTCTGCCAGGGTGTGTGATGAGTTCAGGCAGACTGAGGAATGGAAAGGGAGGTGCTGCTGCCCCACCTGTGTTAGACACAGCACGGCTGCACTGCGGAGGAAATGTCAGTGTGTTGTGTGAAACAGGGCTGGAGAGGACAGCTGGCATTGGCAGCACAGTCCAATCTACACATTTATACTCTACTTGAGTGAATGTGAACAGCACAATTATCTTACTAGTTTTTATCCAGCATTTTTTTTTAATTTATTTACTTGCAAAAGAGTTTTTCTTGTCTGTGCTTCATCTGTTAGGAGAGCACTTGCAGTTGTCAGGCAATCTATGTTTGTGCTCATCCTGGTGGCAAGAGTTTGTCCAGGAAATGAATTCACCCTTCGTCATTGAACAACATTTCTTGGTATGGTCTGGTGAACACAAAAGAAATAGTAGAGGAGCTTATTCAAATTGTGGTTTCTTTTTCCTCCCTAGCAATGTCGCTAATACTTATTTGTTGCCTTTATTTCCTACCAGTCAACTCCAGAGTTCAACAGACAATTTTTTTTTCCTCAACACTCTTTAAATGAAATACTATTTGGTAAGAGCAATAGAGTCAAATTGTTGTCAGAGATAACCATGAGAAAGGAATATGTCTACATTTAAGGTCTGAGTGTAGAAACAAGTGAATGATTATTAAAGRATGCTTGTCCCTGAATACAAGCTCTTAAAAACCAAGGGATAACAAAAAAGAGGCAAGCACTAGGTAACTTTTATCAGAGGGGAATGGCGGGTTATCACACAGGGAATTCAGAGGCTGAGTCATGGAGAGGAAAGCTTTTGGTACAGGAACGACATAAAGATTGGAGAGTGGGGAGGTGATACTGGTAAGGAGAATAAGGAGCTAAAATGAGAAGACAGCCAATGTTCATACATTAGTGGCTTGATGTGAGGAATGGTGCTGGTTAAATTGGTTTATTTCTGTCAGACACACTCTGATTCATGATCATGATCAGGTAACTCAGGCACAGCCATCATTCCCAAGAGAGGGCTCGGGGCACRGGCAGGCTGCGTGTCTGCCGCCTTAGTGCACACATACAGCTGCTCTGCAGCATCCTGAGACAGGAAATTCACACTTTCAGGAAGGCCAGGACAAGGGCTGGGAATTACTCCTGTCCTATTGTGACCTTGCACAGTTTTCTGCTTGCTTTTTTAAAGGACTTCATTGCTACTTCAAGAGTATTCTGTGTCCCATGTGCATAATTTCTCTGAAAGTGCTGTAAGGAAAAGAATCGTCACTARAAAGAGAGTTATATTCTTGTCAAAGAGAAAAATGCAGTGGGGATTTTTTTTTCCACCATAATCAAGTCTGCTGTATTAAATCACGTGGATGGGAGAAGGAAAAGAAAAAAAAAAAGGACTATGAAACTGAGTGTAAATATTTTATTCTTAAAAGTAAATCTAAAGTTCAAGTAATAAGCACTTAGGTACACTATATTCTGTATTATTGTTTGATGCTTCTTTTGGGAAATAGCCCAATAGAAGACATGTTTCTAGCTTGCAGTTTCTAGCTTGCAGTTTATGCACTGTGTTCCCAGTGATTACTTTTCAGGGCATGAAGCTCTCACGTTTATTATGCACCCTAAAGCTTAAGCATACATATCATATTGAGTGCTGCCTCTGCTGGCWCTGCAGCCCTGAGAGATGTTCTGTGAACACCATTATCTTGTCAGGCTGAAACTAAATGGCAACTTTTAAAAATAGGCCTGGATTTGATATCACTAGAAACTGTGATAAAGGCATCAACCAAAAAGAAAGTTTTCACATTCCTGTCATTGAATGTACGTACAAACCTGTTTAAAACTGTCAGTTGTGGGTAATTTGCTACCTAAYGTCAACAAAGATCTATCATTAATTGTATTGATTGGAGGCCAGTGTATGCAAACATGCAAACAAATATCCTGGGTCTCAGAAGCCTCCTGTAACATGTTATTATCTCTGAGGTGCAAATAGAAGTTTACACCAGTAAAGAAGGTATTTTAAAGCTGCAAGAAAGATTGATTTTCTGATAGTACTCTTCTATCAGATGAGCAGGACTTGACAATGAATGAAAGAAAAATGAAGATTTAGGTTGGAGCTCACCATTCCAATCCATCCCTCTTCAAACAGACACTGAAATGTGTTTAGCTGAAATTATGTATCTGGTACCATCTAAAGAGTAATTGAGAACATGTCTTCTGGGCATAAATATAAAATGATACAGTACAAAAATAAACACTTATGACCAATATGTATTATAAACTTTACTTCTTAGTGATGGTTTGTGCTTCTTCAGCTGACAAACATATTAATAGAGTACAGTGAATCCATTGTTCTATGACTGCRGCTATATTTTTTTCCCAATGCTATTGGAACTTTGTGTTTTCACTTGCTCCTAGAGGCATTAACAAAAAAGAAGTATTTCTGACAAACTGACCTTTGTCTTTCAACTTAGTTTACAAAGTACCAGTTAAAGTTCAGTGCAAATCTTAGTTTGTCAGAAGTGAAATGGTTTGATCCACCTAAAATGATTTTATTTTGGCTTTTTAAWACTGAGTGCATTATTTGGTTAATTTCAAATTTGGGGGTGGAGGGGATGTATTTCCTGGTACTAGACCAAAACATGATGTGAAAAACTTAAAATCCTTTGGAACTAGTATCACTCTCTTAGCACTGCATTTTGTATCAAGCACCTCCCTGTGATTTATAAAAGGGAAACTCTTGCTTGTTTTTAAGATCCTAACCCTCTAAAAAAATTCCCCAAACTGAAATCAAAACCAAAACACAAATTAAAAAAAACACAACTTATTTAAGAAACAAGAGGAAAAAAAAAAACAAACAACCAACAACCCAAACAAAAAATCCCACCAAACTCCTAACCCTTAAAAGTTACCAACACCCTACATACAGAGCAGAAGATTGCTCATCTCTGCAGTTGGTATCCTGGAGACAGCAAGAAAGGAACAAGGTACAGCAGTGGTGGCCATGTGCCTCTGAAATGCCTGGAAAAGCTTTAAATGATGATCATCTCACATATTTTAACGAGAAATTATATGCATTTAGGATGTGTAGGGATGTTTATTAGCAAAGCAGTTTTTCATGGAATGACTATAGGCTCTTTCAACAAAACCTCTCCTCCCCACCCCTCTTTGTTGTCACGGGAGAAAAATGCAATTTTCATTTAGTTTCCTTTATAACCTTACGGATTGCATTCATGGGAGACAACTTGTGATTAATGAAGGAACAGACTGGCACATGTCAGGGACTGATTCTCTGCTGTATGTGGAAAGCACTGCCCCCTGGCAAAACAGAACTGAAACAGAACCTTTTTTAATGCAAAAGAATGGGCCTTTTCTACAGAACATTTACAGAACAAAGCTGTATGAAAATATTGGATACATTTCTTGACAAAAAAATTAGCTGGCAATTAGTATGATTTTCAAGCAAAACAGAARAAAATAAAAGAGTTCAGAAACAGGTTTGACTTGTATGTTGAATTGCGTGAATAATTCTGCATGTATGGTCATATGTAACCTGCACTGCTTAAAATGCTTTATTGTTCTGGTAATATAATCACTTCACTGAGTGTATTTTGCTGTATTTTTCAAAATTCATGCTATCATTTTGTGGTATGTTTTCAGGAAAAAAAAAAGGAAAAGTGTAACTTATTTGAAAAATAAATTAAAAACAACAGCAACAAATTAATGTGTTCCACCCAGAAAGGTGATGCAGGCAGAGTGAGGAAAAGATRTTAAAATGCTAAAGGATAGGTGGCYCACMATGTACTGATTAAGAAACAAGTACATCAAGTGCAGTTAACAGTCATGTTTGTTGGAACTGTTTTATATCCACTAGTCTGCCATCAAATATGTCATTAGGAAGAGAATAGAAAAGGAATAAAGAGATTTCAAAAGCCATTTCACAAAGAAATAAGCAAAAGCCATGAAAGGAAATACATTTTCATGTATTGGCAATTACTTAGGGCTGGAAGCTTAAATCCATGTGTGACCAAACCTGAAATGTAAGATGGGGAAYCCAATATGTGCTTGTTTAGCATTAAAAGTCACTTGAGATAGGGAAAAATTGCTYATTGCTTAGAAATATTTCAGTGAGCATTTGGTGGACAAATGTTAAAAGATACCATGGGCCCACTTCAATTAGCATTTTAATGTTAAACAAACCTGATATTCATTTGGCCTTTGGATTTCTAAATTGAAATCTAAGCAGAAGCGGGACAAAAGAAGGTGAATACCCTCTGAATCAAGTGTGAAACTCTCCTTTGCCTTAATCAGGCTTCCTGCAGGCAGATTTTTTCTGATGGTTCTTCTTAAATGGAACAAGTACCCTCCCATATCAGAGAGTGAGAGGCTGTGATGGTGCTCAAGCACCTCCCAAATCAGCTGTCACTGAGATGCTCTGAATTTCCCCACAGATGCTTGAAAAACTAATTTTTTTTTCCCCTAGCCTGGGTCTGAAACTCAGAGATTCTCCAGATCAGTTATTTCTCAGGGTCTTTGCTCTGTATCCATTCATTAAAGTTCAGAGAGAGCTGGAGACATGAAAGTCCTGGAAGCCTCAGTGCCTGAAACTATTGGCTCAGTGTTGCTGAAAAAACACATTTTGTTTTTGTTAATCACAGGCCTTTGGACTTTCCCTTTAACAGGATCTGCAAGGTTTCCATAACTTGTCCCCAAAAAAACAAAGAAGTGCAATGTAAAGAATTTGATGCTGAATGTAAACCTTTCCTCTCATAATTAATTAGGAGAAGGGAAAGAGCRTTTCATTACCCTGGACAGTACCTTGGGGCCTTCTGTCTCTGAGTCACAGCACATGTACAGGCTGTAAATCCAGCTCTACTTCTTCTGACTCAAACCATTAACCAAAATTCAGTTCTTGTGCAGTACCCATTAGGCAAATAAGCTGATGAAAGGCCTCTTTGATGCAGTCCTCCTCTCTGTGACAGGTAACATAGGTACAACCACTTGTCACTACCTCACAGCAGAATTTAAAAGGACAGGAAGAAGTAGATGCAAAACCAGAAATTCTTTTCCCCAATACAAGGTTTTCTCCATTTTAATAAAAAATATTTTAAAGTATATTTTTTCCCACATAGCAAGTGCTTTTCTGATAATTTTCATTGCAAAAATCTCTCTTGGTGATTTTTGAGAGGTCTTGGAAGYCTGTAGAGGTCCCAGTTGACTGGACACTGATGAACATTTTCACAATTTTCAAGGGCAAGAAGGAGAACTCTGGTAACTACAGGCTTGTCAGTCTCACTTCAGTGCCTGCTGAAGTTATGGAGGAGATTGTTCTGGGAGGTGTTGAAAAACACTGGAAAGACAAGACAGTCATTTGTCACAGTAAGCACAGCTTCATGAGGGGAAAGCCCTGTTTTATCAAACCTGATTTCCTTTTATGACAAGGTAACCCACCTAACTGATCAAGGRAAGCCAGTTGATGTAATATTCTGGATTTCAGTAAAGCTTTCAATAGTGTTTCTCTCAGTGTTCTTCTGGACAAAGTGTCCAGCCCMCAGCTGGATAAACACACCGTGTGATGAGCGAGCAGCTGACTCAGGGGTTGGGCACTGAGGGTGACAGTGAATGGGGTGACATGAGACCGGTGACCTGGCACTCGGGGGGTTCTACCAGGCTCCATCCTCATCCCTGTGCTCTTCACCATCTTCATAAACAACTTGGATGCAGGACTGGGATTCTAGGTAAGTTCATAGCTGATACTAAACTGGGAGGAGCTGTTGAGTCCCTCCAAGGCAGGGAGGCCCTGCAGAGAGGCCTTGACAGATCAGATGCCTGGGCAGTCACCGACCATGGGAAATTCAGCAAGGGAAAGCTCTGGATTCTGCACCTGGGATGGGACAACCCTGGGTGTACAGACAGACTGGGGAGGGAGAGGCTGGAGAGCAGGGCCATGGAAAGGGACCTGGGTTGTCCTGGGTGATGGAAAGTTGAAGCTGAGGCAGCAGTGCCCTGGAGCAGGAGGGACATCCCTGTCCTGGGGACATCAGGGACAGCATCGCCAGCCGGGCAGGGAGGGGATTGTCCCGCTCTGCTCTGGGCTGGGGCGGCCTCACCTCCAGTGCTGGGGGCAGCTTTGGGTGCCACAATATAAAAATGCCATGGAGCTGTTRCAGAGTGTCCAAAGGAGGCCCTGAGGATGGGGAAGGCGTTGAGGGGAAGCCGTGTGAGGAGCGGCTGAGGGCACTGGGGCTGTTGAGCCTGGAGGAGACTGAGGGGAGCCCTCAGTGCAGTCACAGCTTCCTTGTGAGGGGAGAGGAGGGGCAGGCACTGATCTCTGCTCTGGGGACAGCGACAGCACTGACGGAATGGCCTGAGGATGTGTCAGGGGAGGTTTGGGTTGGGTATCAGGAAAAAGGTTCCTTGCTCAGAGGATGGGTGGGCTCTGGAACAGCTCCCTAGGGCAGGGCTCACAGTTCCAAGCCTGAGAGAGCTCAAGCAATGCTTGAACAACACTCTTGGGACATGGGGTGACCCTTGTGGATGGTCCTGTGCAGGGCCTGGAGTTGGACTCGATCCTTGTGAGTCCCTTCTGACTCAGCTGATTCTGTCATTCTGTGGTTCTGTGATTCCTGTGTCTCTCTCGCTGCTCTCTCTAGTCCTGTTTACTGGCTGGCTGATGCCTTGCTTTGATGAAGTGAAAGCCCCGCTCTGGTGGTTTTTAACAGGCTTTTGAGAAACTCCTTAAATGCCAGAACCAAAAAGCTTCAAGAAGTCCAATTAAACAGTGGCTCTATGTTGGTCTAATTGCCATCAAAGTRGCAATGAAGAGGGCATTTAGCTGTTTATTTATTTAGGTAGAAATAACTGAAAGCAGTGACCAACAAATTTAGTCATGTAGTAAGGTTTGTGTTTTTATCCACTAGCCTGTCAGCTGCAAGATACTATAATAATGGGAGTTGGTATAAAAAGATTGTATTGCTCTGCTGACAAAGAGCATGTAACCAATCCTTGAAGCTTTTAAGCGTAGCTCTGTGGACAGGACTTTATTTTGAGGAAAGGCTAATGTAGTTTGCTAAGAAATCTTTCATATATCAGGATTTGAAATGCCACCTCAAAGATTAAAACTCCTACATTTTTTTTTCAGGTAATTTAACTTTAATTTGTGCCTCCAAAGATGAAAGAGATAATTTTCTTTTAAAATTAAGAACATTAGATAAAGAGGTAAAC